>NC_141151.1:73367630-73565130 GCF_053477565.2 Lygodium microphyllum | reverse complement strand
GTGGATTGATTTACCTCAATCTAGGACCGTTTTCGACAGTCCACAGTGTCATAAACAGTGTTACATTAGCACTTTATGTTTATGTTTGGATAGCATCAGCCATTTGATGCCCGATTGTCCCAAATGGTCCCCAAATGTTAGGGGAATGTATGCCTATTGATTGGCCATCATTTGGAGTTGATTTAGTGGCTCCTCTACTTATCACAGAGGGAGTATATTCATAAAGTTCTTGAGCACTTCCGCATGCAGAACATGAAGTCTATTGGCTGTCCATTGCCTTCTTATGTGAAGGCATCACATGTCGATTGTCCCAGACATATGAGTAGAGGGCCAAGATAGCCAAGATTCCCTGTGCATCCGCAGTGGGTAGTGTTATGTATGCCATGATAGCCACTTGTTCAAATATTGCCTTTGCAGTTGGTTTTGTGACACGCTATATAGCTACACCTGGCAAGAAGCATTGGGATGCCATGAAGGGTGTCATGAGGTACCTAAAGGGCACTGCAGATATGTGTATATGCTATGGCAGCCATGATACAGGAATCGTGGGGTACATTGACTCTGATTATGTAGGACATGCAAATAGTAGGAAGTCCACTTCTGGCTATGTGTTCACCTATGCTGGAGGTGCTATCTCTTGGATGTCCAGGGTGCAGAAGTGTACGGCTCTTTCCACCATAGAGGCCGAGTATGTTGCAGCCACTGAGGCCTCTCTACGGAGGGCTTTGCCTTTCTCAAGAGATTGATGGGTGTGGGATGAGATGACGTCTTTTCTCATCTTGTTGTACATGTGTACATGTTGTACTGTATTTTTTTTTTCACTCCTCACTGGGGCAAATTCACCTTTTAAGTGGGAGGTTGTTGGGGGTAAAGGCGCCTCCGCCTAGTCACCCGTGTATTACTACACTAACAATACCCATACATGCACACTGCAAGTGGCACAGGCGCCTGTCACCGTCACTCTATTCTTTATTCTTTTAGTTATAGATGAATAAAGAGAAGGGTAGTCACACATAATGACTATTGGAGTTCCCACTGTGTGAATCTCTCTCTCTCTCTTACTCTTGCTCTCCCGTGCAAGCTTTGATCCTTCTCACCTTTCAATAATCATATATCAAATTATAAAATGATATTTACAACATCGATCTTCATGATAAGCCCAATATGTCAACCACATCTAGCAAGATGCTTAAAGTCTATCTTAAACACATGGGCTCTTTTCCTTAATGGTATGAACAAAACCAAGAAATTGTGCTTGCAAAACTGGAATAGTTCTTCAACACCAATCTTCCCCTCCTTCATCACTACCCTATTTCTATTCTCCCATAGCTGTTTCATGGCTATAGCTCTTGTGACATTTCAAATCTTCAAAAACTCTTTGTCCTATTCCTATTCTCCCATAGTTATTTCATGGTTGTGGCTCTTGTCACATTCCAACTTTTCAAAGACTCTTTGTCTAGAGAACATTCATCCCCAAACAACATTATCTACATCTTTATAGTGTAAATTAAGGTAGCTTGCTTAAACCGATTGCTTATAGGGACTCCCAAATATCTTTTCACCTCTCCTATTTTGTAGACTTTAAACCCCAATTGCTTCACCCATTCAAGTATCCCTTATAGGTTCACATATATTAACTCATACTTGGGCTTGCTAATGATAGCCCCAAAAAGATAGGAATATTCTACATATACCTATAGTAAATTTTCTAAATTATCGTTTTTATCTTTGATAACATTAGAGTTATTGTCTATGAATAGTTGAGAACATACGTGGGA
The DNA here is from genome assembly GCF_053477565.2 of Lygodium microphyllum. Classification (NCBI taxonomy): domain Eukaryota; kingdom Viridiplantae; phylum Streptophyta; class Polypodiopsida; order Schizaeales; family Lygodiaceae; genus Lygodium; species Lygodium microphyllum. The sequence goes on along the minus strand of NC_141151.1, from coordinate 73,563,352 downwards.
CCAACAGGGGTAAGCCCTATAGCATTCCTATTTGTACCCTATAATCCAATGCTCTAAGTAGGAGATCAATTGCAATAGTGAATAGAAGCAAGACTAATGGGCATCCTAGTCTTAGAAACCTTCTAAGTGGGAAAGGATAAGACATATAATATGACAAGTGTTTTTGTCATATTATCTTATCTTTCTAATATATTATTTTGGTTGTAGATTCAGAAAGCCCCAAACCTCCAAAGGGCTTCCTGAACCTACTCTCTTCCTAAACCTCCCCTTTTTTATTCAAACCCATCACTCTCACTTTTAATCACTCCCTCTCTCTTCCTTCTCCCCTTTGTAATTAAACCCCCCTCTCTCCCCCCCGCTATCTCTCTTAAGTGTAGGTTCTCTCTCTCTCTCTCTCTCTCTCTCTCTCTCTCTCTCTCTCTCTCTCTCTCTTTACTATATTATTTTGGTTGTAGGTTCAGAAAGCCATAAATCTCCAAAGGGCTTCCTGAACCTACTCTCTTCCCAAATCTCCCCTTTTTAATTCAAACCCATCACTCTCACTTTTAATCACTCCCTCTCTCTTCCTTCTCCCCCTTTTTAAATTAAACCCCCCTGTCTCTTTATGTTAAGTGTAGGCTCTCTCTCTCTCTCTTTCTCTACTATATTATTTTGGTTGTAGGTTAAGAAAGCCCCAAACCTCCAAAGGGCTTCCTGAACCTACTCTCTTCCCAAATCTCCCCTTTTTAATTCAAACCCATCACTCTCACTTTTAATCACTCCCTCTCTCCTCCTTCTCCCCTTTTTTAAATTAAACCCCCCTCTCTCTTTATGTTAAGTGTAGGTTCTCTCTCTCTCTCTCTCTCTCTCTCTCTCTATTAAATCAAAATTTTCATGAATGTATCTTTCTTCCTCTTTTCAAATCAAAAGTCTCTCTCTCTCTCTCTTTCTCTTTTTTCTCCTCTTTTAATTAAATATTTTTAAAAATGTTTCTAAAATTCCATTTCTCTTTTAGTTTTTTAAAAGTTCTTTTTAATTTAAAAGTTTTTCAACATTGTTTTTTACATACTTAGAGAGAGAGTAGGGGGAAGGGAGACAAAAGAAGAAGAGAGGGGGAACACACACACACAGAGAGAGAGAGAGAGAGAGAGAGAGAGAGAGAGAGAGAGAGAGAGAGAGAGAGAGAGAGAGAGAGAGAGAGAGAGAGAGAGAGAGAGAGAGAGAGAGGAGAGGAGAGGAGAGGAGAAGAGAGAGAATTATAGAGAAGAAAAATAAAATTTAAAAGAGAATAAAAAATTTAAAGAGAGAGCAAAAAATAAAAAAATAAAAAAAGAGGGGGGAGAGAGAGAGAGAGAGAGAACAAGAAGATGAGAGAAAATAAACTAAAATAAAAGGCAAAGAGAGGAGGGGGAAGGGGAGAGAGAAGAAGAAAATGAAGAAGAGAGAGAATTATAGAGAGGAAATATAAAATTTAAAAGAGAGAGAAAAAAATGAAAAATAGGAGAGAGAGAGAGAGAAGAAAAAGGAGAGAGGGGAAAGAGAGAGAAAAAGAAAAGTAGGGGGAGAGAGAGAGAGAGAGAGAGAGAGAGAGAGAGAGAGAGCTTTTTTAATTTAAAATATTTTTGGCATAGTTTTTTACATGCTTTGAGTGAGAGAGAGAACGGGGAGAAGGGAGAGAGAAGAACAAGAAGAAGAGAGGGGGGAGAGACATAGAGAGTAAAAAAAGGAAAAGAAGAGTAGAGAGAGAGAGAAAAGAGAAAAAGCGAGAATATGAACACAAAGAGAATTATAGAGAGAAAAGATAAAATTTAAGAGATAGAGAGAGAGGTGTCTCTTTCTCCCCCTTTCTAAATCAAATCTCTCTCTCTCTCTCTCTCTCTCTCTCTCTCTCTCTCTCTCTCTCTCTCTCTCTCTCTCTCTCTCTCTCTCTATCTCTATCTCTTCTTTTAGTTAGATTAAAGTTTTTAATTTAATTTTTTTCTCAATTTTTTATTTTTAATTTAATTTTTAAATATTTTTAAAAAGTAAATAAGTATTTTAAAAGATTTTTAAATTCAAACTTTTTTAAATAGTTATTTGGACACTTTGAGAGAGAGGAGGGGGAATGAAAAGAGAGAAGAAAAAGAAAAGAGAGGGGGAATAGAGAGAGAGAGAATTATAGAGAGAGGAAATGTACAATTTAAAAAAGAGAGAATTAAAAAAGGAAGAGAGAGAGAGAGAGAGAGTAGATGAAGAAAAAGTGAGAATATGAACACAAAAAGAGAGAATTATACAGAGAGGAAAGATAAAATTTAAAAGAGAGATGGGGAAAGAGAAAATAAAAAATTTTAAAGAGAGAATCAAGAGAGAGAGAGAAAGAAAAAAAGGGAAAAGAGGAGAGAGAGAAAGAAAGAAAAGAGAGGAGAGAGGAAAATAAGAAAACTCTCTCCTTTTCTTTTTCCCCTCTTTCCTCTCTTTTCCTTCTCTTTCTCTCTTTGAAATTTCATATATTCTCTCTCTCTCTCTCTCTCTCTCTCTCTCTCTCTCTCTCTCTCTCTCTCTCTCTCTCTCTCTCCCTTTTCCCCCTCTCGCTCAAAATATGTGAAAAAATATACCAAAAAATTTTAAATTTAAAAAGACTTTTAAAATTATTTAAGTAAAAATAAAGTATAAAATATTTTTAAAATAATTTAATTAAAATAGAAAAAAAATGAGGAAAGTTTAAATTAAAAAAATTAATTTAATAAAAGAGAGAGAGAGAAGAGTCTCTCTCTCTCTCTCTCTCTCTCCCTGCTTTTCTTGTCTCTCTTTCTCTCTCCCCACTTTTCTTCTCCCCCCTCTTTTTGCTATTTTCTTTCTCTCTCCCTCCCCTCTTTTTTCATTTCTTCTTCTAAGAAGAAGAAGAAGAAGAAGAAGAATAAGAAGAATACAGAATATGAATAAAAATAGAGAATTATAGAGAGATCAAAGATAAAATTTAAAAGAGAGAGAAAGAAAGAAAGAAAGAAAGTTATATTAACGTCTTCTAAAGACCAAAACTGGCCTATGAGACAAACTGTGATACAACTGATGAGGTCCAGCTATCCAAAATAAAAGTGCTGAATGAAAAGCTAAAAACTGGAAACTGAAAATACGGTGCTGTGAGTGTGATAAGTGTCGTGTATGTGTATGTGCATATGTAGCTCTGGTACTCCAGATAATGGCTACAAAAGGGGAACAAATGTCGGCTATGATAGGGGAACAACTGTCGGCTGTGATAAAGTGGTGCGATGTGTATATGTAACAGATGCAGGGAGATATACTATCCTTGGATGTAGTAGCAGTCATCGAAGTCGCTAATAGCAGGTGATCCCTCCTGGATGCAGGATGTGGTACATCGACGGTGGAGAAAGAGCAAACTGGAGATCTGAGATCCAATGTGTCGAGTGTCGTCGGATCTCAGTCTGCTGTCGATGTAGATCAAGAATCCTCCGGATCTCCTCTCGGTGTGGCTGTGGGGTCCGAAACCCACGGATCCTCGTGCGGCGTCAGGTACGTTGGTCCTCAGCCTGCTGTAGTGTGAGCCCGGAGGTCTGGCTGGAGGTTGGTACAATAGCTCTCACTCTGTCTGTCTGAAAGAACTGTGTAATAGTTGTCTGGGTGGGCCCCTCTCTGACTGGGACCCGCTGTGTGCTCTACTCTCTGATGTGCCATGCCTCTCCCAAAAAATAACAAAATGATCTCTGATCCATATCAATCATACATCCCTGAAGTGAGCTGCTCAATGTGTATCTAGATCTCAACTCTGAGTATGTCGGGCATCTGAGAACAAAATGCTCCTCACTCTCCACCTCTGATCTGCAAAGGGGGCATATCCTCTCCTCCCGTGGGATGCCACTGGCTCTGCCACTCTCAATCATAAGCTAATGTGATGATACCCTGAGCTGTCCAATAAGAACTCTCAATCGATGTGGCATATAGATCTGCATATATCTCGGAATCTCTATGAATCCCTGCTCTGATATGCTCAAGAACCGTGTATAATAATGTGCCATCTTCGACGGCAGTGGCTGTGCAGGGCTGACCCATGTCCTCTGTATATAAATATGCCATATCTCCTGTCTGATGACTCTGTTCCTCTCAGAGAGAGAGAGGGTGTAAGTGGGAGCTTGAGTATCATATAGAAGAGGTGGGAGTCTATCAATGTCCAGCCCATGTCTGTCAAACCAAGCTCTAGTCTGTGCATACCATGATGTGGTATCCCCCGCTCGAGCCATCTCCTGAGATGCCATATATGCTCTGTATGCAATGCGATCTCTATCCATATCCTGAAATCTGTGTAGGAAGCAGACTGTCTGAAATAATGCCTCGACTAGCATGGGCGGTGTGGCAGAGAGAGAGAGAGAGAGAGAGAGAGAGAGAGAGAGAGAGAGAGAGAGAGAGAGAGAGAGAGAGAGAGAGAGAGAGAGAGAGAGAGAGAGAGAGAGAGAGAGAGAGAGAGAGAGGAGGAGGAGGAGGAGGAGGAGAGAACATAAACACAAATAGAGGGAATTATAGAGAGAGAAAAGATAAATTTTAAAAGAGAGAGGGTGAGAGAAAATAAAACAATTTAAAGAAAGAGAGAGAGAGAGAGAGAGAGAGAGAGAGAGAGAGAGAAGAAGAAGAAGAAGAATAAGAAGAAGAAGAAAAGGAAAAAAGAGGAGAGGGAGAGAGATGGAAAAGAGATGACAGTGTGAGTGAAAACAAGGAGGTGAGAGAAAATAAACTAAAATAAAAGGCAAAGAGAGTAAGATATTAAAAAAATAGATATAGGGAATTGGAGAGGGAGAGAGAGAGAGAGAAAGAGAAGAAAAAAATTAGAAACAAAGAGGGAAAAGATGAGAGAGAAAGAGGAGAAAATGGATTGTTGAGCAAAGTTACAGTGCAGTAGGAACTTTGGTTATCGCTTTGTGATAGCGAAAGGTTATAAACTTCTCTCTAAATTAACAAATCAAACATAGATTTTAACAAACACTTGTGCCAACAACAATTCCATAGAATATGAGAACTAGTCTCAAAGCCTAATGATTTGATGCTTCAAGGTACTAGGATGGCCTTTGTTTATCAAAAAGCCAAGAATCACTATAACCAAGTCATATAAAACTTAGAAAAGAAGTGTTGAATTTGTGCAAAGTTGGGCCCACAAGTTACTATTAATTTGGTTCTATTATAGTGAAAACCAATTCAATAAGACTACCAAAAGTGCAAATATTCAAGCACATCTTTTTATATAATTTCTTAATGGTTTCTCATCATGAACACTAATCAAGCCTCAATGAAAGACTCAAGTTACTATAGGTATTGCAATAAATTATGTTTTTTTAGAATGCGATAATCATATATCAAATTATAAAAGGATATTTACAACATTGATCTTCAAGGCAAGCCCAATACTTCAACCACATCTAGCAAGATGCTTAAAGTCTATCTTAAACACATGGGCTCTTTTCCTTAATGGTCTGAACAAAACTAAGCAATCGTGCTTGCAAAACTAGAATAGTTCTTCAACACCAATCTTCCCCTCCTTCATCACTACCCTATTCCTATTCTCCCATAGCAGTTTCATGGCTATGGCTCTTGTGACATTTCAAATATTCAAAGACTCTTTGTCCTATTCCTATTCTTCCATAGTTATTTCATGGTTGTGGCTCTTGTCACATTCCAACTTTTCAAAGACTCTTTGTCTAGAGAGCATTCATTCCCAAACAACATTATCTGCATCTTTACACTGTAAACTAAGGTAGCTTGCTTAAACCGATTGCTTATAGGGACTCCCAAATATCTTATCACCTCTCTTATTTTGTAGAATTTAAACCCTGTTAACCCCAAGTCAAGAAGGCGGAAGAATGAATGAAAAAGTGGGAAGAAGATGGAAAAAGAGCAAAGACACGCAGGCGGCCTCTGAAGCTAAGCTGGGGCGAAAAGCACAATTTTAAATAAAAGGCATCTCAAAAAACTCCAAAAGTTCGTGTAAAAGAGCGCTAGGCTCCCTCTTGTGCTAGTTGTAAAGTACTAAACGGGTGTAGGTTAGAGGCACAAGGCTAGAAGGGGGAAATAGACAAAGGACCTTGCCACAATGGCCAGTCATGTAAAAAGGGATGGGCGCCCATAGGGTTTTTAGAGTTTGTATATATAAAGTTCAAAAAGTGAATGGAAGCTCATTCTTTGGTGTGTGGCTAACAAGAGCTCTTCTCTTCTTCTCTTCTTCTCTTCTTCTCTTCCCCTTGCTTGTGTGTGCTCTTGAGAGAGGGAGTGTGAGAGGGTGAGAGAGTGAGTGTGTGGGAGTGAGGGATCAAGAGGGTGAAGCTCTTCACCATCTCCTCTTCTCTTCTTCTCTTCTCTTCTCTTGCGCGTGTGGCTATGGTGGATGGAGCTTGGAGGTGGAGGAGGCTTGAGCTAGCATCTAGGATCATGGAGCTACTGGAGCGTGCGAGAGAGGAGGCAACTCATATCGGCATCAAGGTAAGCTCACTACACTCGTAGGATCGACGGCGTGTCGGCTATGTGAGAGGTAGCCATTAGAGCTCACTTGGAATGCTTGAAACAATAAGCGATCCGTGGGTCTTGGCGGTTGAGCGAGAGCTCCCACATTTTGGTTCCGTTTGCCAAGACCAACGGATTCAAGCTTGAGTGCTTGCGCGCCTCATATCGAGCATCGAAGTAAGGGATTCATCCCCGAAACGGAGCTTGAGATAGGTAGGAAGGTTGGGTGTTTTGATCTTCGAAACAAGTAAGTATTTTGGGTTAGTTAGTTAGTTTGATGATTGTAAAATAGGGAGAAATCATTTCAGTTTGCTACTTTCTATTCTTGTTGCATTTAGTGTAGGATAGGATTAGGAAATTGAACCGGGAAAGGGTAGGGTTTACTGTTGCAAAATAGGGCATAAATCATGCAGAAAATGACAAAAAGCTTGCTTGGGATGCTTAATGTCGGCAAATGAGTGATTGGGAGCATCAAAGCCTTACCCGGGAGGGGGTTTAAGAGCCAAGAGGCCAAGGGAGAGCTCATTTGCAACCATTGTAGAGAGAGAGAGAGAGAGAGAGAGAGAGAGAGCTTGCAAAGATTCGATTTGATCTCGTCATCGGAGAGCCTACCGCTCACCCTAGGTATACCAATCACCTCCCTTGGTGCCTTAGTTGGGATCTGGAAGTTTGAGCTTGGAGTGATTGCTCGAATCGTGATATTGGATCGAAATTATCGTCGCGCGGCATTCATTACACCTCGTTCGGCACGTCCGAGCGGCCGTTGGTAGGCCGAGTCCCAGACTCGGCCCTCAGACCCTGGCATTCAACCGGCTCGACCTAGAAACCCTGATCGGCTCTCGGCCCATAGTCCACTCGGCCCCCGTCCAAGTGACGGCACTCAGCCCTTTTACCAACTTGACACTCAGCTCGAAGTCCACTCGGCTCCATTTACCAGTTCGGCCCTCGGCTCAGGACCCAACTCGGCCCTCGGCCCAACACTTGACTCAGCCCGTTCGAGTGACGCCATTCAGACCTCGGCCCGTGAAAAAATTTTGTACTTGGACCAATGCGATTCGGCGTCCGAGTCACCCACTCGGTCCCTACAATTCGGACCAATTGGACCGAGTGCATAATTGCCTCAACTTTTAAAAAATTTGACCTAACCCAGTTGGAGCTCAGCAATGCAAACTGTCGCAAGCCCTCCTGATGCTCAGAACTTGATTCTAGCGCGCGGAATAGACAAAGTCATAAGGCATAGTCGCTTAGCAGTTTGAGTGGACTGTCGCAATACCTAGAAACCTAGAGACCTAGAGGCAACCCGTTGAGCCATAAAACCCTGATTGGACCCAAAAACGGGCAAGGCAACGTAACCGAAAAGCCCTAAATCTCGTCAAGACGGCCAAAGAATTGATCGACAAAGCCTATCAGGCCCAAAACAAAGCGAGGGTGAGTAAGACGCTTAGAGGATGTTTGCCGCACTCACCTTGAATTTTTGCACTTGAAGTGTACTTAAGGAAAATTGAAAGCTTGATTGAGCAAAAGTGCACTAGAAAGAACACACGAACTGAGTGGAGATAAATTGAGGACTATATTTAATAAGTCAAGGAACTCACTCAGATAAGCCACTCAAGGAACCCATGAATAGGAGAGAACCCACAGACAGAGATAAACCATCAACTTGCGAAGTAGGACCAAGCAAGCAGCGCAATCGAAGTGGATTTGACAACCTACTCAACCTGATCGATAGCTTGGTGGAGCACGAGAACTCGACTATGCTAGAAGAAAGCTCAGACTGCAGGACTAATGATGAACTCGACTTAGGTTGGCAGCTACGATGCACACGCTCGGTATGAGTACTGCGGTCAGATAACAGATGCTATCATCGCAGACTTAGAAGAAGAGAGAAAGCTAGCCCACAAGGCATTGCAAAGCATAGCTGCATACAATAGAGACCAGCAGCCTAGGAGTCAAAGACAAAGCACGGAGTTGCATGAGGTGCAACGAGTGCTGAACTTAGCCGACAGAAACTGAATGGATCACAAGAGAGCCCTAGAAGGAGACCTAACGCTGAGCGAGCTTCTTATGAAGTGATTGCTAGACAACACCGTAGTAGAGCAAAGTGTTGCTACATTGGCGATCTCACTGCTGGCAGGATTAGGAGCAACTCAGGCTCTAAGAGCCAGTTTAAAATCCCAATAGTCACAAAGCAGCTCGACAAGTACCAACCCCACGATGATCCATACAGCTTTGTAGAGCAGTTCAAGCAAGTCTGTGAAGCCAATGGCCTCAGCGACCTGACTCAGTGCTCTCAAGCGTTTGGGCTCTGCTTAGGTGACAAGGGCAGGACGTGGTATACAAGCTTAGATGTCGCAAAGCGAGCAAATTTCAATAGCCTCAAGGATCTCTTCATCAAGAGATTTGCCCAGCCTGGATACTCCAACAATCTGCTAGTACGACTGATGAATGTCAAGCAGAAAGAGAAGGAGGACATTCGCGATTACGTAACCCACATGAGGAGCCTCTTCAAGAGAATCCCTACATGTGAACAATCGACTGAATGAGAAATTTCAACTGTGTTCATCAGCGGAATTCAAAATGAGGAACTATATAAGGCTTTGGCAACCAACTCGAGCTTGTAGCGAGACATGCTAGCTAGGGTTTTTGAGGAAGCCATCAGAGTTGATGAGATCAGTTGAAAGAGTGAAGCTCCAGGAGCTCCAACTTAGAAGAAGCCAACTTGCAAAGTTCAGAAAGAGCATTAGCCTCTAGTGAATGACCAGCCCCTTCATCTCAAGATAAGGGGAAGGCCACCGACTTGGCTAATGTCAAGATGGAGATAGCCAAGCTGCAAGACATGTGGAGACGACCAACACGCCACATGTCTAATGTGTGTAATGTGGTGGAAACCATTTGCCAGCCGAGTGTCAAGACCCTCGATCAAGACCTTGTGCTAACTGCGGCAGGTTTGGTTATGACATCATGCATTGCAGATTGCCTAGAAGACTTCCATACTCCCAACCATACGATCAGCCTTTCCTAGCAAACATGTTGCAACCACTCTTCGGAAGGGGAGCCCCATTGGCCCTTCTTGTGCCTAACGATATTAAGCCGGCTGTCCCTAGGGTGGACATAAATCCTATAGGTATACCTAGACTGCCTGGTCCTTATGTGACCCATCCGATTGACGCTCCAGTCCACTACGTGGAAGAGCCAAATGAGGAAGAGACTTACTTATCTCATGACGACGAGGGCAACACAGTCCTTATGGACTATTGACTAGTACCAGTGATGGCATTGGGGAGAGGACGAGGTAGAGGCTTATGAGGGCAGACATAGGATCCAATCATCTGTTGGACCTGTGGTCACCCAGGTCATGTCTCATCACGTTGCCCTGAGAGGGAGTAGCAAAACAGAGACAAAGCTAACCTAAGCTACGTTGAGTGTGGAATCACCCATCTCTTCGTCGATTGCCCAAAGCGAAAACCTTCTGCAAGTTCAGCCAACGTACCATTTGTTCCATTGGGGTTGTTTGGTGTCGAGAACCTTGATGGGGAGGCCACACCCATCCCATTGCGGGTCATGACCCGTGCCCAAACAAAGCAAGTTAGCATATCACTACCAGGACCAAGCAACGACGCAACCTCGATAGGGAAGAAGAGCCGAAGGCGAACGAAGAAGAGGTCGGAGGATAAGATCGCACTGAAAACTGAGAGTGCTACAACTCTGCCTATTGGAAAGAAGGTCATGGAAGCAGAGGCAGAAACTTCATCCCCCAAGACGGCCGAAAAGGAAAGTGCCAAGGTAGGGGAATACCCACATCTGAAGCACCAACTCGAGGCCATAGAGAAAGTGGAGGACTGGGTGAAAGAGGCCCAAGAGTACTTAGGGGATGCTGAGCCCATCCTAGAGGACAAGATTGATGATCTCCCCAGCATGAGCACGGCGGTCTCACCCCCTCGACCAAAGTCAGAAGATGCAACCACACCGTAGGCAGCACCGCTTAGGCCAAGCCTTGATGATGTAGGCCCAAAAATCAATCACGGCCGTTGGCTATGACAATCCAGTTTAGGAGAGGGATGAGCAGCCAATAGCTTCCTTAGCATGCTAGTGACCACCCCTATGACGTTAAGCCTAGGAGACCTGCTTAAGCAGTATCCCACCCTATGGCAAGACCTCAAGCAGTGGGTTGAGGGGTCATAAGAACAAGCTACGGATCTGTACGATCATGATGCAAAAACACAAATACCAAGTCTGATGCTACACTTAGTGCCAAAATCCTTGCATGTTAATGCTTTTTGGGAAGGCACCAAGATGCATGCAGTGTTACCAATCCTAGCCTTAGGCGACACAACGAGAAAGGGGATAGTGGACATGGGAGCCGAGGTTAGTGTGCTGAGCCATGCAGTACTATAGACATGGGGAAACCCACCTGTCGAGACTGCTTGGTTTAATGTCACATTAGCCAACGGCATGAGAGTGAAGCCATTCGGGGTACTTAAAAACTGGCCGGTGAAAATCGTAGGTGTCCAGTTCTCTATCGACTTTATAGTCATGAAGGGGGTGGACTACGATATTTTGTTAGGCCGACCCTAGATGCGCAATGCCAGAGCTATTGAAGATTGGGGTAATGGCTTGATCTTCCTAGGCAATAGAATGGAAGCTGTGAGGGTAGAGATGGACACTTGGAAGACCTCACTAGTCGACTTGGATGCCATCCCCATGATGCTCAAGGGTGATGCTCAAGTCAAGAAGTCTTATGGACCCTTGACCAAGTATATCCCATGCCCATAGGATGAGTAAGATTGGATGCATGTCCTTGCTACAGTTAGCCTACCATTCTTGAATCAAGAGGCATATAAGCAAGCCATCAAGATGATGGGCACATCTAACGGCATGCCCTCCGTACCAGTTTGCATGATGGAAGGAACCCTTCTTGGAAGACCTAAGCTCGTCACTTTCCAAGTGCCAAGCAACAAAAGAGAACTCTAGGAGGCTCTGGAATACTTAACGGACAAGCTAGTTGACAGTTCAGCAGCAAACTTCAAACCACTCTAGGATCTCTTAGGTGAATCCAAGTGGCAATGGACAAGGGTGCATGACTTGAACCTTAGCTACAATTGGGCCCTAGTCCTTGATCAACGACAAGAGATATACCAAGCCCTAGGAGACAATGAGCAGTCTGACGCAGAGGCCTCTAATAACGAGTATGAAGATTGCCAATCCTTTAGTGACGAAAGTGAGAGTGAGATAGACACAGTAGAATACAACACTGAGGGACATGAAATAGAACAAATACGGGTAGATTCCAAGCCATAGAAAAGGAGTGTCTACGGGATAGAGTGAGAAATCATGCGCATGGATTGTGATCGCACTTAGTTAGAACATGTAGGAGCCATAGACCTTGAGCAAGCAGGCCTAACTCAACCAGGAGCGACACCAGTGCTTAGGATAGAATCACCATGTGAACTGTGACCACCAGGGGAGACCCCCTCTCCTAGCGAAGACGACGAGTTCGACTCTGAGTCGGAGGTAAGCTCGAATAGTGACCCAGAAATACCTAGGCCACCCACGCACCAACGGGGACCTACCTGTCCACCTAAGGTGCAGACGATTGAAGCAGGAAAGGGTGAAACAACCCAGGGACACACGAACAGACGAACAACGAAAACCGTGGGATCTCCCTAAAAGATTTACAAAATTCAAGAAAGGAGATAGGGTAGTGATCATGTTGGGTGCCAAACGACAAGGGCAGACGAGTGAACCAATCAAGGGACTAGCTAGGGTCAAGGAGGTGAACTTAGCCCAGGAAGGGGAGACCCCCTGACCAGCCTTCATTGTCGATGACCTGACTAAGAAAGAAGAAATGAGTCTTGTCACTCTCTTGCAAGAGTACGTAGATATATTCACTTGGTCCTTGGAAGAGCTTAAAGGGGTAGATTCGAGTGTAGTGACTCATAATATACCCATGACACTAGACGCAATGCCGGTGAAGCAACAACCATACCCAATGAATCCAAAGCACGCTCATACTGTCAAGGAAGAGATTGATAAGCTGATGAGAGCGGGATTCATTTATGAAATTGAGCATACGGACTGGGTATCATCCATAGTCATCGTGATGAAGAAAAATGGATAAATTAGAGTGTGCGTCAATTATAAGAAGGTGAACGCTGCTACTCAACGGGACAATTATCTATTGCCATACACCAAGCACATGCTTGAAAGAGTGGCCGACAAGGAGGCCTATAGTTTTTTGGATGGGTTCTCAGGGTACAATCAGGTGCAAATGCATCCTGCCGACAAGCATAAGATTGCCTTCGCCACCGAGTTGGGTGTCTTTGCTTACATAGTCATGCCTTTCGAGTTAACTAATGCCCCTGCCACCTTCCAATGCCTCATGTGCACCATATTTAAAGACATGCTTCGAAAGGAGTTGGAAGTCTTTGTCGATGACCTCTGTGTTCACTCGACCTGGACAGAACACTTAGACAAACTCCAAGCGGTCTTTGAGCGGTGTCACCTATATCGTCTCTCCTTGAACCCCTTGAAATGCCAATTTTGGGCGAAGCGTGGATGCATCCTCGGCCACGTGGTATCGACCTCCCACCCCCAACCAACTACAAGGGAGTCCAATGCTTCTTAGGCCATACGGGATACTATTGGCGGTTTGTGCTAAATTACGCATTGATAGCCAGACCTTTATACAAGCTGCTAATTGTCTTTGAATGGACTGAAGCATGCCAATGAGCATATGAAGAGTTGAAGAAGGCTCTAACCATAGCACCAATTCTACAAGCCCCAGACTGGACCATTACCTTTCACGTGTATATCGATGCATCTAAATTTGCTGTGGGGGCAGTGTTGTGCCAACCTAGCGAGCATAACCTTGACTATTCAGTGAGCTTTGCTAGCAGACAACTCACTAAGACGAAAATGAACTACTCGATGATAGAAAGAGAGGGCTTGGCCATGGTGTTTGCTATAAAGAAGTTTCGGCATTATCTATTGGCTACACCCTTTACCTTCTTTGTGGACCATCAAGCCTTGCTATACTTAGTGAATAAACATTGCGCTACAGGACACATAGCTCGGTGGCTCCTGCTTTTGGAGTTTGACTTCTCCGTGGTTGTACGGAAGGGAAAACAACACTACATGGCTGATCATATGTGGTGCATCCCCACAGGAGAAGCCGCTGGATAAGGCATTACCGATGAATTGCCAAACGCCCACCTCTTTAACCTCTCCAGTGAGGGAGATTTATTCAAAGCCAATCTAATGCCATATTGGGCAGATGACATAGTTCAAGTGCTTGAGCACGGATTGCCTGAACGATCGATAGAGAAGGGAAGGCTGAGGCGACTTATTCTCAAAATCCATGTCAAGATTGTGGGAGAGAAGGAAGGAGTCTCACTTGAAGCTTTCTTGCTTGCACAATGGGGGAAGACACACAAGGGTAGAGGCTGAAAACAGTTTTCCTCTTCTTAGTTGTGTAAGCCAAAAGAACTCTCTTACAAAGAAATAGAAGAACCCTATATATGGGTCTCAAACCAAACTCAACTAACTAAGGTGGCATACTAACTGAGCCACGAACTAGAGTAGATAAGGATAGCTATCATGTAGCTATTATTCATGGGCGGTGTACCAACCGCGTCTGCAACTGACAAGTCGGTGACATAAATACACAACGGTCACCCTGGCGTATCACGAGTGGAGCTCGATATCTCAACACTCCCCCTCGAGCTCAATCCCAATTCCTGCACACCAAGCAGGTCTCTGAACTTGCGCAGCTTCTTTGCGCCCAATGCCTTCGTGAATATGTCAGCTACCTGATCCTCTGTGCTGACATAAACTAGATCAATAAGACCTAGTAAAACCCTCTCTCGCACATAGTGATAATGCACCTCAATGTGCTTTGTTCTAGCATGATAGACTGGGTTATTTGCCAAGTGTATACTACTCATGTTGTCACAGTAAATGACAACTGGCCCATCTGTAGACTGATGCATATCATAAAGTAGCTTATGCAACCAAGCTACCTCACATGCAGCCATTGCTGCACCCCTGTACTCAGCCTCTGTGCTCGACAAGGCAACTGTAGGCTGTTTCTTGCTGCTCCAAGTGACTGCAGCACTCCCAAAAGAGAACACATATCCACTGGTAGATCGTCTATCAGAAATACTACCAGCCCAATCAGCATCAGTGTATCCATGCAACTGTATCTGAACCCCAGTCTCATAAAATAGTCTATACTGCAATGTGGACTTCACATACCTGAGTATGCGTCTAGCCGCATCCAAATGTGGTTTCCTTGGAGCCTGCATAAACTGACTTACCAATCCAACAGCATAGCTCAAATCTGGCCTGGTAATAGTCATATAAATCAAACTTCCTACTATGCGTCTATACATAGTAGGGTCTTCTAAAAGCTCACCTGCATCTGTGCTCAGCTTCACATTCTGCTCCAAAGGAACTGAAATAGGCTTACAGCCTGTCATCCCATATTTGGACAGCATGTCCAATCCATACTACCTTTGCAAGAGCTGAATCCCACTTGGTGATCTAATCACCTCAATGCCCAAGAAATAACGCAGCTCTCCCAAATCCTTCATCTCAAACTTCTGCTTCAATAGCATTTTCACATGAAGGATATCTTCATCACTGTCACCTGTCATAATCAAATCATCAACATAAATGACAAGTAGCATAATACCTTTCTCTGTTTTTCTCACATAAAGTGAGAAATCTGCCTTGGAAATCTGAAAGCCAATAGTGACAAGATACTGTCCTATCTTGTCAGACCATGCTCTAGGTGCTTGCTTCAAGCCATACAAGGCTTTCTTCAACCTGCAAACAAACTCAGGATGAACATCATGCACATAACCTGGTGGCTGCTCCATATAGACCTCTTCTTGCAAATCACCATGCAAGAAGGCATTCTTTACATCCATCTGATGTAAAGACCATCCCTTTGATGCAGCCATAGCAATGACTGCTCTTACGGTTGCCATCCTTGCAACCGGACTGAATGTTTCTTCATAGTCAATGCCATATGTTTGTGCATACCCCTTGACTACTAATCTTGCCTTGTATCTATTCACAGAACCATCTGCATTGTGCTTCACCTTATAAACCCACTTACAGCCAATTGCATTTTTACCTTTAGGCAAAGGTACCAATTCCCATGTAGCATTTGCTTCCAAGGCATCCATTTCTTCATCCATGGCTTTCTCCCATTTTTCTTTTCCCATGGCTTCCTCAAAAGAAGTGGGTTCTGGTTCCTGTATCACTTTGACCATATATGCGTAGTGAATGGCTGTAAATCCATCATATTTCAGCCTATCCACAGGATACCTAGCTCTCGTAGACCTGCGCAAAGTAGGTTCACTCCCAGCTGCTCTCAAAACATCCCTGGTCTTCCTTACTCCAGGTGTAACAATAGAAGGGATACCCAACTCATCATCAATGCTCTGTTCTGAGCCACTGGATTCACCATCCACATAAGAGTGACCTGCATTCACATCAAACATGGGCTGATCAACCTTCTCTTTTCCTTTTCGTGATACCTGCATACCACTATCTGCATTGCTTTGAGAAGATTCTCCTGATCTCAATCTGCCTGTCCATGGCAAAGAATGTGAACCACTGCTAGAGGACGCTCCAGGTCCACTAATATTTTGTGACTGCTGCTGTGAATTCTGTGCAGCATTACCATTTTGTGCATCTATATCATCAATCACATTTACTGGTTTATACCAGCTACTCATCTCATCAAAAACAACATCTCTGCTCACTGTAAACTTACGAGTAGAAGGGTTATAGCATCTATACCCTTTTTGCTGCAGAGAGTAACCAATAAAGATGCACTTCTCAGCTTTTGGATCCAACTTGGATCTCAACTCATTTGGCACATGTACATAGGCAATGCAACCAAAAATTTTCAAATGAGAAATATCTGGTTTCCTACGAGTATACCTCTCCTCTGGAGTCATCCCATGTATTGCTGCAGTGGGAGTCCTGTTCATTATATAGACTGCTGTAGCAACTGCTTCAGCCCAATAAAAATCTGGCAAGTCTTTTTCATTGAGCATGGCACGAGATACCTCTCCAATATGCCTGTTTTTCCTTTCTGCAATTCCATTTTGTTGTGGGGTATAACTGCATGAATATTGCTGCTTTATGCCATGCTCCTGCAAGAACTTTGCAAACTCATTTGAGAGGTACTCTCCCCCTCCATCTGACCTTAGGCATTTTATTTGCAGACCTGTTTCTTTTTCAGCCATAGCTTTAAGGGTTTTGAAATGCCCAAAAACTTCACTTTTCTTTTTCATAAAATACACCCAAACTTTTCTACTATAGTCATCAATAAAAGTGACAAAATAATGACAGCCTCCAAGAGATGCAGCTTTAGTAGTCCACACATCAGAGTGGATTAATTCCAATGGCTTCTCACTCTCTTGAACATGTCTAGGAAATGGTTTCCTTGCCTGTTTTCCAAATTGACAGGCTTCACATACCTTATGCATTTCTGCAACCTTGAATTTCGGCAAACCTGCAACAATATTTTGGGCCTGCATTGATTTAAGTCGCTGTACATTAACATGACCAATGCGTTTATGCCAGTTATCAATATCTGCAACTACACCGGTCCCATGTGCAAACATTGCTGCACTCAATTCAGACATGTCTGCATCCAATGTAAACATTCTGCCCTTCTTCTTTCCTTTTGCTATCAAGCGACCTTTATTTTTCATATCCTCAACAAAGCATCCATGAGGATTAAATCTGACCTGCAAGCCCTGTTCAACCATTTGACCAACAGAAACCAGATTCTTGGTGATATTCGGGATATGAAATACATCGGACAGGTATTTCTTTTTCCCATCCTGCATAGACAAGGAAATTTTTCCAATCTGCACAATAGGATGTGCAGTATCATCACCAGTCTCCACAAATCCTGGTTTTTCCATTTTTCTTGCATCCTCCATCCATTCTGCATGACCTGTCATGTGGTTTGATGCACCTGAGTCAACATACCATACATCATTGCTTTCTTCTGCAATTGTCATAGAATTGTTCATGTGCTGCACCATGAACAAATGCTCATTTCTGTCATCACCCTGTCTGCTAGAAGATGCATAATTCCCTTGTTGCAGTTTTCCATTCATGATGTCATTCTGCTTTTTATAGCAGTCTTTAGCCATATGACCCATTTTACCACAGTAGTAGCATTCAACATTACTGTTTGCATTTTGGCCTCTTTGCCATCCACCACGACCTCTTTGGCTCCCCCTGCCTCTAGAGTTACCACGTCCTCCTCCATAGGACTGGTTTTCTTGAGTTTGCTGCATATTCTGATTTCTACCACGGCCTCCATATCGGCCTCCTCTACCTCTGCCTCTACCTCTTCCAGCATTTGAGTAGAAGACAGCTTCTTTTGAAGTTCCTCCTGAAGAAGATGCACCACCATTTCTTTGCTCCTCAGAAATTAGAAGAGCAATCAGCTCCTCAAAATCAGGAAATCTTTCACGAACTGAAATGGATGTCCGAAACTGTGCATAATCCTTTCCTAGACCATTCAAGGTCACAGAAACTAAATCATCATCTTCCACTGGTGACCCAATGGAAGCAAGTGCATCTGCAATCTTCTTCACCTTCATGTGGTAGTCGTTGATGCTCATATTTTCTCTTTGCACATTGTGCAACTCTTGCTTGAGCTACATTTTCCTGGCTTGTGTATTTGTGCTACACATTTTTGATAAAGTATCCCATGCCTCCTTTGGCGTACTTGCATCCTGAATATGCACAATCATAGAGTCTGAAATACTGATAGACAGCTAGTACATAACTTTCCTGGCTCTCTCATGCCATGCTTTGAATGCCTGCATTTGCTGTTGATTGGGAACATCAGGAAGAACTGGTTCTTCTTCATTTCCTGCAACAAATTCCCAATATCCTTTTCCCATAAGGAAATTCGTCATTCTAAACTTCCATGCCTGGAAGTTGTTCTTGTCAAGCTTTTCAGTGACAATCTGTGAAAGAGAATCATACGCCATTACAGAAGACTGCAAAAAATTCTATCACTGCAAAAACCACAGCTTCACCCTCACAAGGGAAAATCTGCAAAACTGGCGAAAGTGGTATTTTACCACACAGTCACTTCCTAGTGACGATTTTGCATAAACAGGAACCAAGGATGATTCTGAAACTCCCAATGTCTCTGCGCACAAGCATACGATGCAATTTCTACAGTAACTTTTCGCCGACCTGTAGAACAGTGGCTGCACAGCATAAAACTGAGCCTTTTCCTGAGTGCGTGCAGAAAACTTCCGCCTCCAAAACAGGCCCCGAAATGGCCTCAAATCAAAAAAACAGGGTCGCCAAGAGCTAAAGCTCTTGCCCGTAGCATATACTGCCCTCTTGCTTCACCGCGAAGGGTGTCTCAACCTGAGACAATGCACTCCTGCACTTTCCGGCTGTGCTACCTGCAGAGATCTGCTCCCAAAACAGAAAATGAAAGCAACACTGCTCCTCTTACCAGAACACCGCGAGCTTGGCTTGCTTTCTTGAGCTCCTTACCACGAACAAGGCTCTGATACCATGTCAAGATTGTGGGAGAGAAGGAAGGAGTCTCACTTGAAGCTTTCTTGCTTGCACAATGGGGGAAGACACACAAGGGTGGAGGCTGAAAACAGTTTTCCTCTTCTTAGTTGTGTAAGCCAAAAGAACTCTCTTACAAAGAAATAGAAGAACCCTATATATGGGTCTCAAACCAAACTCAACTAACTAAGGTGGCATACTAACTGAGCCACGAACTAGAGTAGATAAGGATAGCTATCATGTAGCTATTATTCATGGGCGGTGTACCAACCGCGTCTGCAACTGACAAGTCGGTGACATAAATACACAACGGTCACCCTGGCGTATCACGAGTGGAGCTCGATATCTCAACAATCCAACCCTACCAATTGATAGCAGGTCAGTTGCATCGCTTAGGGAAAGATGGATTGTTGCGCAGATGCATGTGCGAGCATGAGATGCACAACGTGCTCTCAAAGGCACACAACGGAATTGCTGGTGGACACTTTAGCGGAGACACAATGTCTCGCAAGGTGTTGCAGTCTCAACTATGGTGGCCAATGCTGTTCCATGATGCCGCACGATTTGTTAAGCATTGTGATGAGTGTCAGCGACAAAGGTTCCGATTTGCAAGGATCAAATGGAGTTGACCCCAATCATTGCACGACAACCCTTAGAAAAATGGAAAATTAACTTCATAGAAATCATCAGCCCTGCTGCACAGTATTCACAGGCCAAATACATCATTGTGGCCACAGACTACCTAACGAAGTGGGCAGAGGCGAGAGAAACACAAAAGAATGATGCTCGAACAACTGCCAAGTTCTTATGGGAGCATGTGATCTCACAATTCAGCTGCCCCATCAAACTAATCAGTGACCAAGGGACACACTTCATCAACGAAGTGATAGCACATCACCTATCCACCTTTCTAATGATCCATTGGAAATCCTCTCCATACTACCCTCAAGCAAACGGCCAGGTAGAATCCACAAATTAGATTCTTGTCAACGTCCTAACCAAGGTAGTCTCTGCCTCTCGCGTAACGACTGGGATAACAAGCCGATGGCAGTCTTGTGGGCTTATCGCACAACTTATAAAACAGCTGTCGGCGGACATACCCCCTTTAGGTTGACCTACGGAACTGAAGCAATTCTCCCCGTAGAATTCTTTGTGCCTAGCCTACGAATTGCACTTCAGGAGCGATGGGAAGGAAAGGAGGCATGGATGCAATGCCTAGTTGAGCTCAAACACCTCTTAGAGACTTGCCTTCTAGCCACTCATGCACTCATGTGAGAAGGCACAACGCAAGAGCTGGTTTGATAAGCATGTCAAGCAACGCAACTTCGAACAAGGCGACTTAGTGCTCCTATACTCAGTTAAGGGGCATAAACAAAAAATGAAGTTTAGGGGTCTTGGACCTTTTAGAGTCCGTGCAATCAGCAGAACGGGAAGTGTCGAGCTCGAGACTCCAGACAGTGAGGGAATAGGCTTCTTCAATCGCAGCCATGTCAAGAAATACTATCCTCCTACGCATCCTTTGCATGAGCCACCAATGTTGGAACCACCTATCAAAGTACGAGTAGCCATCATCACTGAAATTAATGATGAGGATGAGGAAACCGTGGAGCCTATATACCTGTACATCACAATCACTGCCAAGCGAACATGCATCTTCAATGCCTTGATTGACGAGGGAGCGAACTTCAATGTCTTGACTCATGATCATTGGACCCAACTTGACAAACCACCACTACAACCCACTAACACCAAATTAAGCCCATATGGGGGCTGCTCATACGCACTTCTCGGCAAGTGCAGGGCCGCCATTTCTATCGAGTCTGAGACTGTACCAATGATCTTCTACGTGCTGCCAAATGCCAAGGACATAGGTACAAAGAAGCTGCTAGGGCAAACTTTCAAAAAGCAAACTCGTTGCAACATTGATTATGAGTTGCAGTGCATTCACCTTGCCATAGGCAACATTCGCATTGTTACAGCTTTCAGCAAGGGCTACATGACCTCACCCCAGTTCGCACGGCCATCGGTAGAATTGTTAGTAGCCAAATCTAAAGAGAAGGGTAGTGCTTGGCCACCACCCACCACCTCTCAACAACTGCTGCTCATGGCAACAAAAGCTAAGGCCCAACAGCTTAGTTTTCAATGGAGGCTTAAAAAATCACAACCACTGCCTAGGAGTCACCGCATATAACCTCATAAGACCCGAAGCTTTAAACCTAGGAACCCAAGGTGCAGTTACAAAAATTGGCACATGATCAAACAAAGGTGGGTCCCTAAGGCCCTCCTGCACGTACAAGTCTATTATGAGGGGAATGCCTGGATATGGATCCCTAAAGCCCACACGGCCAAGTGCACCACTCGTACGCCACCCCCAAGCTTGTTTGTCAAGAATCACGTGGTGGGGGGACTTGCTCAAGATGCTGCGCCAAACACACACAGAATGCACAAGGAGAAGCTCACTCAAGAGACAAGATGAGACATGGAGGCCAAAACATTTTCTTGCTGGTTTCTTCTTCTTCTTCCACACATTTTACAATGTACACAAAGTATAGATAAGATGCAACATAAAGGAAAGTGGTCTACTAAGTCAAACAATGCATAACCGACTACACTAGTCAATTGGCGCTATAAATATTCCAGTTGTAAATAGGTCTAACATCCTGAATATAATAAGTAATGAGTCAGTGGCCATGTGAGAGTCATAAGGACCACCGATGTGATAAGTGTAGACGTGTGGACCCATCTAACCAGGCGGTCCATCATTAATGTCCGCATGTGTTGAGCTTGTCATCTCAACACTCCCTCTCAAGCTCAACTGCATCTCTGCAACTCCAAGTAAGCTTCAAAACTTTTGAAGCTTCTCTATACCCAATGCCTTCGTGAAGATGTCAGCTATCTGATCCTATGTGCTGACATACACTAAGTCAATCTCACCTGCTAATACATTCTCTCTCACAAAGTGGTAGTGTACCTCAATATGCTTTGTTCTGGCATGGAACACAGGGTTCCTAGCCAACTGTATACTGCTCATGTTGACACAATAAAAGACAACTGGACCTTCCACCTGCACGTCTAAATCAGCCAATAACTTTTGTAGCCATACTACCTCACATGCTGTAACAACAACACCTCTATACTTAGTCTCTGTACTCGACAAAGCAACTGTAGATTGCTTTTTGCTGCTCCAAGCAACTACTGCACTACCAAGAGAGAACATGTATCCCGCTGGTAGATCTTCTATCAAACATACTACCAGCCCAATGTGCATCTGTATATCCAAACACCTGTACATCTGTACTTGCCTCATAGAAAAGTCCATAATGTAATGTGGACTTCACATATCTCAATATGTGTCTGATTGCATCCAAATGTGGCTTTCTAGGTACTTGCATAAGCTGACTCACAAGACCAACAGCGTAGCTCAAGTCTGGCCTTGTAATGGTCATGTAGATCAAACTCGTCACTATCCTCCTGAACATAGTAGGGTCTTCTATCTCATCCCCAACATCAGCACTCAACTTTACATTCTGCTCCAATGGGACTGAAAGTGGTTTGCATGCTATCATACCATACTTGGACAACATATCCAAGCCATACTATCTTTGGGACAACCATATACCATCATCACATCTGATCACTCAATGCCAAGGAAGTATCTTAGCTCACCTAAATCCTTCATCTCAAACTTCTTCTTCAAAAAGTCCTTAACTTCAGCAATCCCACTATCACTATCACCTATAATAATCAAGTCATCCACATAGATGACTATGATGACCAAACCTGCATCTCCCTTTCTCACATAAAGTGAGTGATCAACATCAGAAACATAAAAGCCAATATTGACAAGATACTCTCTGATCTTGTCAGACCATGCTCTAGGTGCTTGCTTGAGCCCATAGAGTGCCTTCTTCAACCTGCACACATACGTGGGATGCTCTA
Source organism: Lygodium microphyllum (assembly GCF_053477565.2). Lineage (NCBI taxonomy): Eukaryota > Viridiplantae > Streptophyta > Polypodiopsida > Schizaeales > Lygodiaceae > Lygodium > Lygodium microphyllum. The sequence continues at coordinate 73,540,375 of NC_141151.1, read as the reverse complement.
AATCTTCATAACCTGCTAGTTGATCCATATACACTTCTTCTTGAAAATCACCATGCAAGAAGGAATACTTCACATCCATTCGCTGCAACCTCCAACCTTTGGCTACTGCCAAAGCAATCACACATCTGACAGTTGCCATCTTAGCAACTGGACTGAAGGTTTCATCATAATCTATGCCATATGTTTGGGCATAGTCTTTTGCAACCAACCTAGCTTTGTACCTACTAATAGAACCATCTGCATTGTGCTTAATCTTATAAACCCACTTACATCCAATATCTTTCTCGCCCTTCGGCAATGATACTAGATCCCAAATCTTATTGGCCTCTAATGCAGCCATCTCCTCATCCATTGCTACATCCCAATGAGTATAACCAACAACATCCTCAAAACAAGTGCGCTCAACATCCTCAACTAGTTTCACCATATAAGCATAATAGTGAGTTGCATAACCTTCAAAACCAAATCTTTTAATAGGGTATCTGACCTTGCTAGATCTGCGTACCACCAGATCACTCAATGGAGCCTTTACATTACTATGAGCTCTCTGTACACCTGGTGTCCTGACAGAAGGAATGCCAAGCTCATCATCCAAGCTCTCTGAGCCACTAGAGTCTCCATCAAGAACTGCATCAATGCCATCTGACACTTTATTCTTTCCATGTCTTTACTTGTAGTGCTACTAGATGCACCTGAAGATGTAGAGCTACTCCTTAGTCTCCCAGACCAAGGACTACCAGATGATGTCTCTGGTCCACTAAGAGTCTGTGATTCTTGCTTTTCAGCCTGCACATGAGTGTCATGATCATCATCATCATCCAATGCATCACCACTAGATGCATACCAACTGCTCATTTCATCAAAGATGACATCCTTGCTCACTTTGAACTTACATGTGACAGGGTTATAACAATGATACCCTTTCTGCTCTAAAGAGTATCAAATAAAGACACATTTCTCTACCTTTGGATCAAGCTTCTTCTGAAGCTCATCTGGCACATGAACATATGCAACACAGCCAAATACTTTCAAGTGTGATACATCAGGCTTCTTGCCAGTAAAGCATTCTTCAGGAGTCATCCCATGAACTGCAGCTGTGGGAGTTCTGTTCATAATATAAAATGCAGTATGAGCAGCCTCAGACAAAAAATGCTTGGGCATATTCTTTTCAGCCATCAAGGCGCATGCAACTTCTGCAATATGCCTATTTTTCCTTTCTGCAACCCCATTTCGCTGTGGGGTATACCTGCATGTGAACTGTGTCTTTATCCCATGAGACCTCAGAAAATCATCGAACTCATTCGAGAGGTACTCTCCCCCTCCATCTGACCTCAAGCACTTTACTTTCAAGCCTGTTTCTCTTTCAACTGCAGCCTTGAAAGTTCTAAAGTGCTCAAATGCTTCACTCTTTTCCTTCATAAAATATACCCATAGCTTTCGAGAACAATCATCAATGAATGTGACAAAGAATGAACTATCTCCAAGAGATACATTTTATGTAGGCCCCCAAATGTCTGTATGCATGTGGGAGCTTTCGCTCAATCGCCAAGACCCACGGACCGCTTATTATTTCAAGCATTCCAAGCGAGCTCTAATGGCTATCTCTCACCTAGCCGACGTGCCGTCGATCCTACGAGTGTAGTGAGCTTACCTTGATGCTTGATTGAGGGCACTCAGGTAGCTCCACGATTCTTGATGCTAGCTCAAGCATCCTCAAGCCTCCCCCATCTCCAAGCTCCATCCTCCATAGTCGCGCGTGCAAGAGAAGAGAAGAGAAGAAAGGAAGAGGAGATGGTGAAGAGCTTCACCCTCTTGATCCCTCACTCCCACACACACTCACTCCCTCTCACTCCCACACTCCCTCTCTCAAGAACACACACAAGCAAGAAGGAGAGAAGAAGAGAGGAAGAAGAAGACTCTTTTTGCCACACACCACAGAATGAGCTTCTCATTCATTTTTTAACTTTATATACAAAACCCTAAATCCCTTTTGGGCGGTCATCCCCTTTCTTTCCCTTTTTTACATGGCTGGCCATAGCCTAGGTTCTTTTTTCCATTTTCCACCACTCTAGTTTCATCCTATTCCCAACTAATGTATACAATTTGCACAGGAGCGAGCCTGGCACTCTTTTACAAGGATTTGGGAGAGCTTCCATTTTTAATGGTGCACCTTTTACCCTTTTGTTGCCTCGGGGCGACACTGAGACTTTTTGAGGGTCGTACCCGAACATCTAAAATTTTCAGGGTCTGGTTACCGGTCAAGGCGCCTTTTCTACTTTTATCCTGTGCCTTTTTTGCTATTTTCCTTTTTCCATTTTCCGCTCCTCTGTGCTGCGAGAAACATGGCAACATTCTTTTTTTCCATTTTCTACTCCTCTGTGCTGTGGGAAACACGGTAACATTATCCCCCTCCTAGCCAAGTGCCAGTCCCATGGCACTGCAATGGGGAGGAGTGGCTAGTTAGGTCTGCTGCGAGGCGGAACTAGTGGGTGGATGACACCGCTTCCAAGGTGGTTGTGTGAATGAGAGTGGATGGAGTTTAGTGACGATGACTAGGAGAGATTTCGGCATGCTTTAGGCTCGATGAAGATGCTCGGCATCTTTCACATAGTTGTGGCATCCGTTATGTAGCCGGTCATCCCTTGAGCATCAGAAACACTTGAAGCAATAAGCAATCCCTTAGGAGGATGGTATTCGAGGGATTTATTCTGGAGAACCCCCCTGGGACTCTGTCTTGATAAGGATATGGTTTGTCTTTGCATTGAAAATTTGTGTCTTTGATTTGAAGGTCTTTGTCTTTGAGTTGAAGGTCTTTAGTACTGCGTTGAAGATCTTCAACTCTGCATTGAAATTCTTCAGGCTTGTGGAATCAATAAGCAATTTGTAGATCTTGAGGCGTTGGGCATGCATCTTTGGAAGACGAGGTTCCAAGATCTATGCCAATGACATATCTATCTTGACTTGGTTCAATCATGGTAGCCATCAGCAGGCAGATGGCTGGTCACCGGCACATGGAAAAAGTTTCGGTCATTAAAGGATGCCATGGGTGATCCTCTTCAGTGGAGTAGCCTTTTCTTGAAACTTGAACATAACCTGCAAGAAAAGTTGTGCACTCCCTAAGGGGTGTGTCTGCCTCTCCGTGTAGCGTGTGGTGCCCATGGTAGTGGAACTGGGAGATGGGTCTAACCTTGGGCAAGCCCTTGGTAATGTCCCACACTTGAGGACCTAGTTCGTGCGTCGTTGGAGGTGCGGTGCAAGTCTTAGGGTGACATGTCTGAAAGTCCTGCCCTTGATGTGCCCTAAGTGTGAAGTGGGGAGGGGGCTAGGGAAAACCCTAGGTGCAGTGCATTTCTCTTTTTTCTTTTTCTCTTTTTCTTCTTCTTTAAAAAAAATAAAATATTTATAATAATGATAACCAGGCCTAATTGTCTTCATCGAAATGAGGAGGGGAAGGGGGTCGGATAGATTTGCTCAAAAATTGGCGACTTTGCATGTAATCTTTCATATTCATGCGGACATGAAGAGAAGTGGTGGAGACGAAAGGGTGATTGCGCCTAGTGAATTGGCTATCATTCATATCTTCTAGGAGGGCTAGGCAAAAAGAGGGAAGGAGACTAGCCCTCATCATAAAACGAGCCATGGCGCAGTTGTCTATAGCATTAGGGTCAAAGAATAGGGGAGGTAGGCCGCACTCTTGTGGAGTCGGGTCCTGCTTAAGGAGTAGCTTAAGTAACCTAAGATAATTACAGGTTGTTACAAAAGTGGGGTCAGGACATGAGGAGAAATCTGCAAGAAAGCGCGTCATAGACGCATCTAGGCTTTTGGCGGTAAAGAGAAGGGCATGCTTGAAGGATACTACAATGGAGTTATAAATAATAGGAAAGCCGTACCGCCCGTGGAGGGTGACATCAAAATCCACCCCTACCCTTTGAGGGTATGCCATGTAGGTAGGGTTGTTTTGCTCGAATGACAGGGTGTTACAAAACGCCATCCAGGTGAGCATGCTGATGTCACATGCTCGCCTCCTCCACAGGGGTTGGCTTTTGTAGCCCTATACAGTGTGTGGGACTTCAAAAACTTTATTCTACCAGTAGTCAGCCGCTTCTGTGCCCCAAGAGGTCGGGGTCTTTTCTCTCTCTTCTAGCCATCTTTGCCCCAATCGGCCACCGACCGCGATTACCTCATCCATCACCTTGAGCGGCAGGACCCTCTGCAGACTGTTGGGTAGGAGGAAACTAAAGGTGAATGGATCCTTTCCTTGTTCCTGTATCTCCTACAACCGTGAAATCTTGCGGGAAGATCATCAGGGCACGGTGGGAGAGGTGCAGATGGTAGCACTACTGGTTTGGCTCTCAGCTGTTTCTTGGCTTCCTCTACTAGCTTTTTGTGTCTTTCCCTAGAGGCGGCTTTTCTTTCCGCAGATGGATCTTCTTATGGTGGCTCTTGAGATTGCGGCGAGGGGGGTTGTGGAACTACATCCTCCTTGAATCGGTTCATGTCAATTTCCAGTTTTGCTTCCTCCCCTTGCCGTTCTGCCTATGCTGCTTCTTCCTCGAATCCGAGGGCATCGATTTCCTGGGGGGTTAGGCCGGCCAGCAATAGGTATTTTTGTTGCTCATCCAAGCTCAGCCTAACCTCCGCAGGTAAGGGTGGCATCTGCAATCCAGCATGTAGGGCTCTCCACGCCATGCCAAGCTTTCTCTGCGTCACCTCCAATGACTCTTCTGACGCTGCGTGGGTGGTGTCTAGGATGGTGTCGAGGAAGGCCTTCTGTTGAGTGCTCAAGGCCACTTGGGTTGCTTCTGCCTTGCTCTCTGCGATGATTTTCTCCTTCTCTGCTAGAGCAAGGTGCCGCACCAGTGTCTTCACCCTCTTTTCATTGTGCGCAGCCCACTCCTCTGCTCTTTTGTTCATCACCTCCAAGATCTCTCCTTACTTTAGGGTTAGCATCATGAGTTTCTGCTCATAGTCTTCCAACTCCCTAACGAGCCTCTCTTGCTCTTCTTTTCCAGAGGTTAGTTAATTTGTCAGGTGCTCATTCTCCTCTTGCTGCTCCTTCATGCCTTGTTGTCTCTCCTCGTCCCTAGCATTCAGCTCAGCCACCACAAGTGCATCCACCTGAGCAGATTTCGTAGCGAGCTCCTGATATTGCATTATTAGGAGCTTGTGCTCTCTTTGCATTTTGACTAGTTCCTGTGTCTCGTTTTCGAGCTGTTGTCTCCAGTGCTCCTCCCTCTCATCCTTAGCCTTCATTTCTTGTTTGAGATTTGCGATCTCCCTCTACTGCATGGCTATCATTCTTGTTTTATCTAGCTGGAAGGTGGCCATTGATTCCTTCTCGGCTGCCAACTCAGTCGGCTATCTTATGTTCCTCCTTAGCTTTCTCCAATTGGGAGAGCAGCTCGGCGACGTATTCGTCGCAATTAGCCGATGGTGTCATCGTTGTGTGGGGCGAGGTTGAGGCCTCTACCTTCTACCTTTTGGGCTCTTGCCTAGATCTTGCATCTGTAGCTGGCCTCTTTTGTCCTGTGGCCGTGGTTTCTATGCTCTATCCTCCCTGGCCCATATCTTTGTTGATGAAGTACTGCATCCACGCCACGAATTTTGACATGTAGGTACTAGTCGAGATGCTAGGGGTGATGGTGGTGGGTTCAGTGGAAGGCACTAGGAGGGTAGGAATTGGATGAATCGGGGCCTTGCCCTTGCCCTCAAGGACTGGAGGTGGCACAAACTCCGACACCTGTCTGCTAGACCCTGGCCCCTCTTCTCTTCGCAGGCTCAGGCTCCTCAGTTCATCTGCTCGGCTCTATTGCTCGATGGACTGGCGTGTGGCTTCTGCTAGGTCCTCCTCCTCCTTCCTTCGTAGCTCTTCCTCTTCCTCATCCACCTTTCTTTTCCTTTCCTCCTCCGCTTTTCTCTGCTCTTCCTTCTTCTTCCCTTTTTCTTCTTTTTTCTTCCTTTTCTTCTCTTCTACTTCTTGTTTCGACACCTTCTTTGCTTTTTGCAATTCTTCTTTTTCCTTCTCCTCCTCTTGTCTCTTCGTCCTCTCTCTCTCCTTGGCTTCTTTTAGGGACTCTTTCTTTGCCCTTTCCAAGTCTTCTCTCTCCTTCTTTCTGCCTTCGTCATCCTTCTTCTTTCTCTGCGTTGTCTTCTTCTTGGGTCTCCTGGTTGTCTTTTTGCTTGTCTATCCCTCCCCTTCTTATTCTGTTTCAGTTTTGTCAGTGGACCTATCCTTGTCCTGGCGAGGAGGCGACCTCTCTGGTGTCTCTCCTTCTCTTTCTTCCTCCTCCTGTACTTCCTTCACTGCCTCCTGGATGAGCGCAGTCAAGACACCTCCATACCCGATGAAGGAGGCTTTGGAGGAGGCTTTCTTTCTTTCTATAACTTTAGAAGCCAGAGATTCTCCTCCTGCTGGTACACTTCCTAGAGCCAATGCTTTGGCCACTTGATCAATCATTTTTCGCATGTACCCATTCCAATCTACTTCATCTAGGGTATGGGTTGCTACATTCTCCAGCACAGGTACGCTAATTCGATGCATCAAGGAATTGTAATGCTGGCTGGAGAAGAGCACATGTATCAGCTTGGCCTGCATCCTGGCTTCTACGTCAGGGATATCCTAGATGCTTATGCTGTCATTAGTAAGCACATCTTCCTTCTTCATTTTCAGCATGGCATAAACATCCCTTTTTTGTTTCCTCTCCATCTTTGGTACCAATTCCAAAGCCTTATCCACCAAGGCTGGATCTAATGGGACCTGTACCTGCTTTGCACCTTCTCCTCTACCCACTGTTACAATACCACATTCTTGGTCTGGGTTGTATGTTCTGAGGAACTCCACGCACTTTAGGTGGTCCGGCTCCTGCGAGAACTTTTCGAGATACTTCGCGAGGTTGCATTGTTCCACCACCCTCCTGGCTGCTTCCTCCTTGGCCACCATGACTTCTATGTTATAGATGGTTTGGAATTTGAGTTGGTTGAAGGCGCGGTTCTCTAGATGGATGCGGTATTGCTCCCTTTCCTTGTATGTGAACGGGAGTTGATGGGCGTAGACTTGCTGCAACATTTTATGCTCTTGCCATAAACCATAACTTTCTTTAGTAATTTCCACATATCAATTCACTGATTGAGGGAAAATAAAAACTCTATGCTTTGTGAATGAATTCCTTAGGAAGCCATGTAGATTTTCCTTTTTAGACTTGGACTTTTTCCCTTTACTTCAAAGTTTTTCTTGCCCATTTTCCTACCCCGTCCATTTTTTTTTCATACTACATGCTTATGCTTTTCACTAACTTTACTTTACTGTATCCCTTTTGATTCATTTCACCTTACCCTCCCCTTCAAACTTGAAAAGAATCCTTCCTAGGATTGAGGGTCAAAAGGTTGAGGGCTTTCGGCATGTTGGGATAGGAGTTACTTGTGAAGGAGCCAAGTATAGAAATTTGGATTGTATTCCAATTGAGCTGCGCGGTCCAAATCAAAGGGTCGAATTCCTATGTGCGTGATGTATGTGAGAACATCTGTGAGGGAGTCACCAGAGTCGACCCGACTCGCAATGTGGAGTTCTTCCTCTGTTAAGAGGCGATTAAGGTAGGGATGCCCCTTGATATGCTCTCGGCCCCGAAGAGTGGTTAACACTCTATACAAGGTGGGTGCGACATAAGTGGGATTATACTCTACCATTTTGATGGCTCGGTGTTGCTCGGCGTTGGTCATTATGCGACATCCTTGAACTTCCCATTGCAACCTAAAAGCATACCACTGCCTCAAGAAAAGTGATCCAGTGTCAGCAAGGTGTGATAACCTTGCGATCTCTTGGTCAATGATAGCAGAAGTGGTCCATGGATTGTATGACATAATGAGGCACTGTCTGATGGCTTGCTCCTTGGAGATCTCGCTTTTGATCAACTCAGCGGTGGAGTGAGAAGCTTTTGCAAATGCGAATTCAAAGGTCTCTCAAGAGCAAGGCATGTTGCGCACTTCTGCTGCAAGGGGTTCTTCCAATAGACCTAAGTCCAAGCGGTCGTAGCTGAGGGCTAACGATACGAAGGTGGCATCAAGTCATTTAATGCATTCCACCATGTCATCCCCGGTGTCCTCTGCAAGGTCAATGGCTAGCGCTAGGAAGGATTTTCATTCGTAGGAGGGTGTAAGGCCGATAGGTGGTTGCGGTTTGATAGAACAAGCACTTTTGACAACGAAGATGGGCGGTTGGGAGTTTCCTTGAGCCTGTAGTTGGGCTATCTGGAATATGGGTGGATTAGGATCAGCCCCAACAGATGGACTGCTGCATTCAGCTTTGCTTTGGAGAGTCAGATTGACTTGGTCGGATGATGTCTCCTGTGACAGTGGCTGTTGCTTGGGCTGATAGGTTGCGCAACTTTCTTGGGCCGAAGCGTAGATGAGTCAGATGGCTGGGGCTCTAGAGAGCACTGCGGCTTAGGGTTTTGAGGTGTTATGGGATGTGGGCTAATCAAGCTTGAGGGTGGCGTATGAATAGTGCCTTTGGCCGTGGGGGCCTTAGGGATCCACAGTGAGGTATTTCCCTCATAGTAGCATTGCGCATGCAAGAGGGATTTAGGGACCCATCTTTGCTTGATCATGCGGCTCTTCCTGTGATTGCATCTTGGCCTCCTAGGTTTAGATTTTTGGGTCTTATGAAGATAGGCGCGTCGACTCCTAGGCAGTTGTTGCGGCTGTTTAGGCACCCATTGAAAGCGAGGCTGTTGGGCCTTTGCTTTGGTTGCTGCGGGCTGCGGTTTATGGAAGTCAGGGAGTGGTAGCCATGCACTATCCCCTCCTTAGTCTTGCCTATGGATGTTTCTACCGGTGGCTTTGCGGACGGTGATGGTGTCGTGCAGCGCTTGCTAAAAGCTATGACAATGCGCACGTTGCCTATTGCTAGGTGGATGTGCTGTGACTCATAATCAACATTGTAGTGAGTCTGCTTTTTGAAGGTTCACCCCAGCAGTGACTCCGTGCCTGCATCTGTAGCACTTGGCAATACGTAAAAGAGCATTGGAACAGTCTCAAACTCGATAGAAACGATGACTCTGCACTTGCCGAGAAGTACGTATGATTGAGTCCCATATGGGTTTAATTTGGCAGTTGTGGGTTGGAGTATTGGTTTGCCAAGTTGGATCCAATGATTGTGGGTTAAGACATTGAAGTCTGCTCCCTCGTCGATTAAGGTGTTGAAAGCGCATGTTTGCTTGGCAATGATCGTGACACGGAGGTAAGCGGGTTCTACGGCTTCCTCATCTTCTGCGTTGATTTCGGTGATTGTAGCTACCCGTACTTTGACCAGCGGCTCTAACAAGGGTGGATCATGAAAAGGATGCGTGCGAGGAAAGTACTTCTTGACATGACTACCATTGAAGAAGCCTATTCCCTCACCGTCTAGTGTCTCAAGCTCGAAATTGTCGGTTCGGCTGATCGCACGAACCTTGAAGGGTCGAGACCTTTGAATTTCATTTTTGCTTATGCCCCTTAACTGAATGAAGGAGCACTAAGTCACCTTGTTCAAACTCGTGCTATTTGACATGCTTGTCAAACCAGCTCTTGCGTCGGGCTTTCTCATAGATAAGTGTGTGGGTGGCCAGAAGACGAGTCTTTGTTAGGCGTTCCAGCTCGACCAAGCATTGCGTCCATGCCTCCTTCACTTCCCATCGTTCTTGAAGTGCTATTCTCAAGCTAGGAACGAAGAATTCTAACGGTAGAATTACCTCAGTTCCATAGGTCAGCCTAAAGGGGGTTTGGCCCCGACAGCCGTTTTATAAGCTATGCGGTAGGCCCATAAGGCTACCATCAGCTTGTTGTCCCAGTCTGCGTGAGGCTGAGATTACTTTAGTTAGGACATTGATAAGAATCTTGTTAGTTGATTCTGCCTGGCCATTATCCTGAGGGTAGTATGGTGAGGATTTGCGATGGATAATGAGAAAGGTGGACAAGAGATGTGCTATCACTTCATTGATGAAGTGTGTGCCTTGGTCGCTAACCAGTTTGATGGGGCAACCAAAGCACGAAATCACTTGTTCCTATAAGAACTTGGCAGTCATCCTAGCATCGTTCTTTCATGTGGCTCTTGCCTCTACCCATTTTGTGAGGTAATCCGTGGCCACAACGATGTACTTGGCTTGTGAGTATTGCGCCGCAGGACTGATGGGTCCTATAAGTCAATTCCCCATTTTTTGAAGGGTTGGCGAGCAATAATTGGGGTCAACTCCATTTGATATTTACGAATCAGGACTTTTGTCTATTGGCACTCGTCACAATGCTTGACGAATCGCTTGGTGTCGCGGAAAAGTGTGGGCCACCATAGTTGAGACTGCAGCACCTTCCGTGCTATCATGTCTCCACTAAAGTGCCCTCCCGCAATGCCGCTGTGCGCCTCCGAGAGCACATTATGCATCTCATGCTCACACACGCACCTATGCAACAATCCATTTTGCCCCAGCCTATAGAGTTGGCCTGCAATCAGTTTAGGGCTTGATTTTCAAGATCAAGCACCCAAGTCGGGCTTTTTCTATTGGTCGCTCAGGTAGTCCGTGCTCGAGCACTTGGACTATGTCATCCGCCTAATATGGCGTTAGGTGAGCCTTAAATAAATCTCTCTCACTGGACAGGTGGAATAAGTGGGTGTTAGGTAACTCATCAACGATGCCTTGTCTAGCAGCTTCTCCTATGGGTATGTGTGACATGTGATCAGCCATGTAATGTTGTTTTCCCTTTCGTACCACCACGGAGAAATCGAACTCTAGGAGCAGGAGGAGCCATCGAGCTATGCGTCCTGTAGCACAAGGTTTGTTTACTAAATAGAGCAGGGCTTGATGGTCCACGAAAAAGATGAAGGGTGTGGCCAATAGATAATGCTGAAATTTCTTCACAACGACACCATGGCTAATCCCTCCCTCTCTGTTGTCGAGTAATTCATCTCTATCTCAGTGAGTTGTCTGCTAGCAAAGCTCACTGTATAATCTAAGTTGTGTTCACCAAGTTGGCACAACACTGCCCCCATGCAAAATTTAGAAGCATCGATGTGCACGTGGAAGGTAATGGTCCAATCTGGGGCTCGTAGAATTGGTGCTGTTGTGAGAGCCTTTTTCAATTCTTCATATGCTCATTGGCATGCCTCGGTCCACTCAAAGACAATCATCAGCTTGTACAATGGTCTAGCGATTAGCGCATAGTTCAGTACAAACCGCCGATAGTATCCTATATGGCCTAAGAAGCATTGAACTCCCTTGTAATTAATTGGAGGTGGAAGGTAAAAAATAACTGTGAGGCAATTCCATTCTTCGACACCACGTGTCCTAAGATGCATCCATGCTTCACCCAGAACTGACACTTCAAGGGGTTCAAGGAGAGACGATATAAGCGACAACGTTTAAAGACTGCGCGGAGTTTGCCTAAGTGTTCGATCTAGGTCGAATGGATACACAGGTCATTGACAAAGACCTCTAACTCCTTGTGAAGCATGTCCTTAAAGATAGTGCACATGAGACGTTGAAAACTGTTAGGGGCATTGGTCAACCCAAAGGGCATGACTATGTATGCGAAGATGCCCCACTCAGTGGCAAAGGCAGTCCTGTCCGTAGGATGCACTTGCACCTGGTTGTACCTTGAGAAGCCATCTAGAAAACTGTAGGCTTCCTTGCCTGCCACCCTCTCGAGCATGTGCTCAATGTACGACAATGGATAGTTGTCTCTCTTTGTAGTAGTGTTTACCTTCTTGTAATTGACGCACACTCGGATTTTTCCGTTCTTCTTTATCACAATGACTATGGATGATACCCAGTTTGTGTGCTCAATTTTGTAAATGAATCCAGCTCTCATCAGCTTGTCAATTTCCTCTTTGACAACATGAGTATGTTTTGGATTCATAGGGTACGGTCGTTGCTTGACCGGCATCGCGTCCGACGTCATGGGTATGTTGTGAGTCACAATACTCGGATCTACCCCCTGTAGCTCCTCTAAGGACCAGGCAAACACGTCTACATACTCTCACAAGAGAGCGACAAGACTAGTTTCTTCTTCACCAGTCAAGTCGTTGGCAATGAACACTGGTTGGGGTGTTTCTCCTTCCTGGGTTAGGTCTACCTCCTTGACCTTGGCTGGTCCCTCGATTGGTTCGCTCGTCTGCCCTTGACGTTTGGCACCTAACAGAACTACTACCCTATCCCATTTTTTGAATTTCGTGAAGTGTTTAGGGAGGTCCTGCGGCTTTCGCTATTCTTCTGATCGTGTATCCCTGGGTTGCTTTGCCTTTTCTTGCCTTAACCGTCTGCGCCTCAGGTGGACGGGTAGGTCCCCCTTGGTACGTCTGGGTCTAGGGATCTTTGGATCACTATCCGAACTAACTTCCGATTCAGAGTCAAACCCTCCATCTTCGCTGGAAGAGGTGGTCTCCCCTGGTGGCCGCAGTTCAGATGGCGATTTGGTCCTAAGTATTGATGTCGTTCCAGGTTGGGCTAGGCCTGCTTGCTCAAGGCCTATGGCTCCTATGCATTCCAACCAAGCTCGATCACATTCCATGCGCATGACTCCTTGCTCTACTCTAAGGGTCTGCCCTTTCTACGGCTTGGCGTCTGCTCGTATTTGCTCAATTTCTCATCCTTCAGTGTCATATTCTATGGTATCTACTTCACCCTCGCTCTCATCACTGAAGGATTGGCAGTCTTCGTATTCATCGCTAGAATCTTTGTCATCTGATTGCTTGTCGTCTCCTAGGGTTTGGTATGTCTCATGCCATTGGTCAGGAACTAGGGCCGAGTTATACATGAGGTTTAAGTTGTGCACCTTGGTCCATTGCCACTTGGATTCCTCTAAGAGATCCTGGAGTGGTTTGAAATTTGCAACTGGATTGCCAGCTAGCTGGTCCGTTAGGTATTCTAGTATCCCCTGGAGTTCCCTTTTGTTGGATGGCACTAGGAAGGTGACAGGCTCCCCGGCGACTTCTTGCCATCACACAGACTAGTGTAGAGAGTGCTTCGTTAGATTTGCCGATCATTTTGATGGCCTACTCATATGCCTCATGATCTGAGAATGGCAGGTCGATTATAGCAAGAACATGCATCCAATTCCGCTCATCCTTTGGGCATGGGATATACTTGGTCAAGGACCCATAGGGCTTCCTGACCTGAGTATTCCCCTTGAGCATAGCAGAGATGGCATCTAGGTTGACTGGTGAGGTCTTCCAAGTGTCCATCTCTATTCTTACAGCGTTCGTTCTATTGCCAAGGAAGATCAAGCCGTTACCCCAATCTTCGATGACTCTAGCGTTGCGCATCCAGGGTCGACCTAATAGGACATCGTAGTCCACTCCCTTCATGACTATAAAGTCAATAGAGAACTGGACACCTGCGATCTTCACTGGCCAATTCTTTAGTACCCCGAATGGCTTCACTCTCATACCATTTGCTAATGTGACATTAAACCTAGCAGCTTTGACAGGCGGGTTTTCCCAAGTCTGAAGCACTGCATGGCTAAGCACACTAACCCCAGCTCCTGTGTCTATGATTCCCTTTCTTGTTGTGTCACCCAGGGCTAGGACCGGTAAGACCGTATGCATCTTAGAGCCTTCCCAAAAGGCGTTGACCTGCAAGGATTTAGGCATGGAGTGCAGCGTCAAACTTGGCAATTGCGTTTCTGCATCCTGGTTGTGAGGGTCTGCTGTGACCTACTCTTGTGATCCTTCGACCCACTGCTTAAGATCTTGCCATAGGGTAGGATGCTGCTTAAGTAGATCTCCTAGGCTAAGTGTTACAGGGGTGGTCACTAGCGTGGTCAGGAGATCATTAGATACTCGTCCTTCCCCTAACCTAGATTGTCCGGGCTAATGGCCGCGGCTGATCTGCAGCTCTGTCGCGTTGAGGCTTGGTCTTAGCGGCACTGCTTGTGGCACAGTTTCTTCTGCCCACTTAGGTTGAGGAAGTGATATTGGTGTGCTTACGGTGGAGAGGTCACCGATCTCGTCCTCTACGATGGGCTCAGCATCTTTGAGGTGTTGTTGAGACTCCTTCACCCATTCCTTCACCTTTTCTATGGCCTCTAACTGTTGCTTTGGATGCGGGTATTCACCTACCTTAGTGCTTTCCTTTTCGGCCGTCTTAGGGGCTGAAGTCTCTGCCTCTGCATCTGAAACCTTCCTTTCCACAGGCAGAGTCGTAGCACTCTTGATTTTTAGTGCGACTTTAGCTTCCGATCTCTTCTTTTTCTGCCTGCAGCTTTTCTTCCCTATGGAGGTTGCATCAAGATTGCTAGGTCTTGGCAGAGAGATGCCGGCCTGCTTTATTTGGGCTCAGGTCATGACCCACAATGGAATAGGTGTGGCCTCCCCATCGGGGTTTTCGGCACCAAACAGCCCCAATGGGATAGATGGCAAGTTGGCTGAACTAGAGGATGGCTTTCTCTTTGGGCAATCTATGAAAAGATGGGTGATTCTACACTCTGCGCACCTTTGGTCAGCCTTGTCTCTGTTTTTCTACTCTCTTTCAGGGCAACGTGATGAGACATGACCGGGGTGACCACAAGTTCAACAAGTGACTGGGTCCTGCCGGAGCTGCCCTCCTAGGCCTCTACCTCGTCCTCGTCCTAACGCCATCACCGGCATGGGTCAATACTAAGAAAACCAGTCCTATGGAGGAGGACGTGGTAACTCTAGAGGCAGGGGGAGCCAAAGAGATCGTGGTGGATGGCAAAGAGGCCAAAATGCAAACAGCAATGTTGAATGCTACTACTGTGGTAAAATGGGTCATATGGCTAAAGACTGCTATAAAAAGCAGAATGACATCATGAATGGAAAATTGCAACAAGGAAATTATGCATCTTCTAGTAGACAGGGTGATGACAGAAATGAGCATTTGTTTATGGTGCAGCACATGACCAATTCTGTGACAAGTGCAGAAAAAAGCAACGATGTGTGGTATGTTGACTCAGGTGCATCAAACCACATGACAGGTCATGCAGAATGGATGCAGGACACAAGGAAAATGGAAAAATCAGGATTTTTGGAGACTGGTGATGATACTACACATCCTATTGTGCAGAACGGAAAAATTCCTTTGTCTATGCAGGATGGGAAAAAGAAATACCTGTCGGATGTATTTCATGTCCCGAATATCACCAAGAACCTAGTTTTTATTGGTCAAATGGTTGAGCAGGGCTTGCAGGTCAGATTTAATTCTCATGGATGCTTTGTTGAGGATATGAAAAATAAAGGTCGCTTGATAGCAAAAGGAAAAAAGAAGGACAGAATGTTTATGTTGGATGCAGACATGCTTGAATTGAGTGCAGCAATGTTTGCACATGGGACCGGTATAGTTGCAGATATTGATATCTGGCATAAACGCATTGGTCATGTTAATGTACAACGACTTAAATCAATGCAAGCCCAAAATATTATTGCAGGATTGCCTAAATTCAAGGTTGCAGAAATGCATAAGGTATGTGAAGCCTGTCAGTTTGGAAAACAGGTAAGGAAACCATTTCCTAAACATGTTCAAGAGAGTAAGAAGCCATTGGAATTAATCCACTCTGATGTGTGGACTACTAAAGCTGCATCTCTTGGAGGCTATCATTATTTTGTCACTTTTATTGATGACTATAGCAGAAAAGTTTGGGTGTATTGGAGCTTGCATATCCTCAAGCTCATGCAGGGCGACACGAGGGGAGGGAGGAATTCCTTCCCTCTCCCTATAAAAACCCCCCCAACCAAGGGGAAGGGAGAGAGGACGACGCTGCCTGACTCGATGTTGTTGGAGTGGAGAGGAGGAGGTCACCGGCCGTCTATTGGAGTGGACAGGGGGAGCCATGAGCCATGAGGCTGCCAGTTTTAGGGAGAAACAACCGCCGCCTGCAGTTCTGCTGGTTGAGGGAGGGCGCCGCCGAGACCCATCACGGCCACCAATTGGCCTTGGCCGCTAGCAAGCCACTGTCAAATCGTCCTCTTTCTCCTCCACGTAGCGCCTCCAAGTGCAAAAGCCTTCAGAAGCTTCTGGAAGCTTCCAAGGGGCTTCCTAAGTCCCCTTTCACACCACACCCATTTCTCTTGTGGTCTCCCACCAAGCCCCAATTCATGTGGGTTTGATAAGTTTGAGTACTTCAGGAGTGCACTTGGAGTCTTATGTGTGCAAGCTCATTCTGAGCTTGAGGGGGAGTATTGATAAATATGGCATATCCTAAGTCATATCTTGTGGATGTATGTATCTAAAATGGAATCATATGTAAAGTGCCCTTAAGTTTGGGGTATCTATCTTTTGAGGATACTACTTGTGGTAGTGGACTTTTGGAAAAATAGAGAAGAATAATGGAGGAGTTGAAAAAGAAACAAGCCTGCAAATAAAATGCCTAAGGTCAGATGGAGGGGGAGAGTACCTCTCAAATGAGTTTGCAAGGTTCCTACAGGAGCATGGCATAAAGCAGCGATATTCATGTAGTCATACCCCACAATAAAATGGAATTACAGAAAGGATTAATAGGTATATTGGAGAGGTATCTCGTGCCATGCTCAATGAAAAAGACCTGCTAGATTTTTATTGGGCTGAGGCAGTTGCTACAGTAGTCTACATAATGAACATGACTCCCACTGCAGCAATACATGGGATGACTCCAGAGGAGAGGTATACTGGTAGGAAACTAGATATTGCTCATTTGAAAATTTTTTGTTGCATTGCCTATGTTCATGTGCCAGATGAGTTGAGATCCAAGTTGAATCCAAAAGCTGAGAAATGCATCTTTATTGGTTACTCTCTGCAGCAAAAATGGTATAGATGCTATAACCCTTCTACTCGTAAGTTTACAGTGAGCAGAGATGTTGTTTTTGATGAGATGAGTAGCTGGTATAAACCAGTAAATGTGATTGATGATATAGATGCACAAAATGGTAATGCTGCACAGAATTCACAGCAGCAGTCACAAAATATTAGTGGACCTGGAGCGTCCTCTAGCAGTGGTTCACATTCTTTGCCATGGACAGGCAGATTGAGATCAGGAGAATCTTCTCAAAGCAATGCAGATAGTGGTATGCAGGTATCACGAAAAGGAAAAGAGAAGGTTGATCAGCCCATGTTTGATGTGAATGCAGGTCACTCTTATGTGGATGGTGAATCCAGTGGCTCAGAACAGAGCATTGATGATGAGTTGGGTATTCCTTCTATTATTACAACTGGATTAAGGAAGGCCAGGGATGTTTTGAGAGCACCTGGGAGTGAACCTACTTTGCGCAGGTCTACCAGAGTTAGGTATCCTGTGGACAGGCTGAAATATGATGGATTTATAGCCATTCACTATGCCTATATGGTCAAAGTGATACAGGAACCAGAACCCACTTCTTTTGAGCAAGCCATGGGAAAAGAAAAATGGGAGAAAGCCATGGATGAAGAAATGGATGCCTTGGAAGCAAATGCTACATGGGAATTGGTACCTTTGCCTAAAGATAAGCATGCAATTGGTTGTAAGTGGGTTTATAAGGTGAAACACAATGTAGATGACTTTGTGAATAGATACAAGGCAAGATTAGTAGTCAAGGGGTATGCACAAACATATGGCATTGATTATGAAGAAACATTCAGTCCGGTTGCAAGGATGGCAACCGTAAGAGCAGTCATTGCTATGGCTGCATCAAAGGGATGGTCTTTACATCAGATGGATGTAAAGAATGCCTTGTTTCATGGTGATTTGCAAGAAGAGGTCTATATAGGGCTGCCACCAGGTTATGTGCATGCTGTTCATCCTGAGTTTGTTTGCAGGTTGAAGAAAGCCTTGTATGGCTTGAAGCAAGCACCTAGAGCATGGTCTAATAAGATAGGACAGTATCTTGTCACTATTGGCTTTCAGAGTTCCAAGGCAGATTTTTGGTAGTATTTCTGATACACGATCTACCAGTGGATATGTGTTCTCTTTTGGGAGTGCTGTAGTCACTTGGAGCAGCAAGAAACAACCTATAGTTGCCTTATCGAGCACAGAGGCTGAGTACAGGGGTGCAGCAATGGCTGCATGTGAGATAGCTTGGTTGCATAAGCTACTTTATGATATGCATCAGCCTACAGATGGGCCAGTTGTCATTTATTGTGACAACATGAGTAGTATACACTTGGCAAATAACCCAGTCTATCATGCTAGAACAAAGCACATTGAGGTGCATTATCACTATGTGCGGGAGAGGGTTTTACTAGGTCTTATTGATCTAGTTTATGTCACACAGAGGATCAGGTAGCTGACATATTTACGAAGGCATTGGGCGCAGAGAAGCTGTGCAAGTTTAGAGACCTACTTAATGTGTAGGAATTGGGATTGAGCTCGAGGGGGAGTGTTGAGATATCGAGCTCCACTCGTGATATGCCAGGATAACCGTTGTGCATTTATGTCACCGATTTGTTAGTTTGCAGATGCGGTTGGTACACCGCCCATGAATAATAGCTAGATGACAGATATCCTTATCTACTCTAGTTTGTGGCTCAGTTAGTATGCCACCTTAGTTAGTTGAGTTTGGTTTGAGACCCATATATAGGGTTCTTCTATTTCTATGTACTTGAGTTCTTTTGGCTTACACAACTAAGAAGAGGAAAACTGTTTTCAGCCTCCATCTTTGTGTGTATTCTCCCATTGTGCAAGAAAGAAAGCTACAAGTGAGACTCCTTTCTTCTCTCCCACAATCTTGACATTCCAATCATCAAACAACCAAAATATCCCACAATACTTACTTGTTTTGAAAATCAAAAACACCCAAACTTCCTACCTATCTTAAGCTCCGTTTCGGGGATGAATCCTCTACTTCGATGCTTGGTATGAGGCACACAAGTGCTCAAGCTTGAATCCATTGGTCCTGGCAACGGAACCAAAATGTGGGAGCTTTCGCTCAACCGCCAAGACCCACGGACCGCTTATTGTTTCAAGCGTTCCAAGTGAGCTCTAATGGCTATCTCTCACCTAGCCGACGCACCGTCGCGATCCTATGAGTGTAGTGAGCTTACCTTGATGCTTGATCGAGTACCCTCCTCTCTCTTGCACTCCGATAGCTCTACGATTCTTGATGCTAGCTTAAGCATCCTCAAGCCTCCTCCATCTCCAAGCTCCATCCTCCATAGCCACGCGCGCAAGAGAAGAGAAGAGAAGAGAAGAAAGGAAGAGGAGATGGTGAAGAGCTTCACCCTCTTGATCCCTCACTCCCACACACACTCACTCCCTCTCACTCCCACACTCCCTCTCTCAAGAACACACACAAGCAAGAAGGAGAGAAGAAGAGAGGAAGAAGAAGACTCTTTTTGCCACACACCACAAAATGAGCTTCTCATTCACTTTTCAACTTTATATACAAAACCTAATTTGGGCGGTCATCCCCTTTTTTTCCGTTTTTTACATGGCCGGCTAGGCCCTTTTTCCCATTTTCCACCACTCTAGTTTCATCCTATTCCCAACTAATGCGTACAATTTGCACAGGAGTGAGCTTGGCGCTCTTTTACAAGGATTCGGGAGCGTTTCCATTTTAATGGTGCGCCTTTTACCCTTCTGTTGCCTTGGGGCGACATTGAGACTTTTTGAGGGTCGTGCCCGAACATTTAAATTTTTTCAAGGTCTGGTTACCGGTCAAGGCGCCTTTTTCTGCTTTTATCCTGCGCCTTTTTTGCTATTTTCTTTTTTCCATTTTCCGCTCCTCTGTGCTGCGAAAAACACGGTAACATTCATTTTTTCCGTTTTCCGCTCCTTTGTGCTGCGGGAAACACAACAATGCACAACATCAAGGATATTTCTACTTACATCTCTATCATGTGAAAAGAGTTGTCTTGCTTGCTTACCAAACTGACATGCTTCGCATACCTTATGAAATT
The DNA here is from genome assembly GCF_053477565.2 of Lygodium microphyllum. Classification (NCBI taxonomy): domain Eukaryota; kingdom Viridiplantae; phylum Streptophyta; class Polypodiopsida; order Schizaeales; family Lygodiaceae; genus Lygodium; species Lygodium microphyllum. Next base: position 73,520,549 of record NC_141151.1, on the reverse strand, counting down.
CTGCAACTCTAAATATAGGCAAACCTGTAACTAACCCTTTGGACTGCATTAATTTCAGCCTTTGTACATTTGCATGTCCAATGCATTTGTGCCAAATTTCAATATCTACAACAACACCTTTTCCTTTAGCATACATAGCAGCATTCATAGTAGGAATTTCAGCATCCAGAGTAAACATATGTCCAACTCTACTTCCCTTTACAACGAACCTGCACTTGTCATTGAAGTCTTCTACAAAGCAGCCCTTTACATTAAATCTGACTTGCAGCCCTTGTTCTACCGACTGATACCAAGTTCTTTGTAATAGATGGCACATGTAATACACCTGAAAGACTCTATAACCTGCATTTTGCAAATCCTGCATCTCTCCAAACCATTTTGCATGGCTGGTCATATGATTGGATGCACCTGAATCAACATACCAAACATCATCATTTGTTCCCTTTCCTGTAATAGCATTCAGCATATGCTGTATAGCAAACAGAGGTTCATTTTTGTCTTCATTCTGTCGTGAATACGATGTATAGTTTCCTGGCTACAACTTACTACTGCGAATATCATCTTTCTTAGCATAACATTGGGTTGCAATATGATCTGTTTTGCCATAGTAGTGACACACAATACCAGAGTTGTTACAATATCTGTTCTGCCATCCACCTGTTCCTCTAAAGCTCCCTTTGCCTCTAAAGTTACCACGACCTCCTGAAATGTGCATATCGCCAAATTGCTGATTCAATCTATTTTGCTGGTTGTTACTACCACATCCTGTACCACGGCCTCTTGAAGAGAACCTGCCACATCCCCTTCTTCAAGTGGAGTAGAAATCTTGGACCTGTTCACCACTTCTTTTAGATATCTCACTTTGCATGTTGATCTCTTTAATGATCATAAGGGAGACCGACTCATCGAAATCTGGAAATGGCTTTCCGACATATACAGAAGTTACAAAAGATTTCCAAGCCTTTTCATTGTTAAGTCCACCCAAGGTAGATGACACCAAATCATCATCATCGGGCATTGCATCAATTGCTGCCAAGGCATCTGCAATGCTCCTTACCTTCAATGCATACTCATTGATAGACATCTTCCCTTTCTTCAATGTGTTCAACTCTTGCTTGAGTTGAATCTTTCGTGCCTTTGTATTTACGAAAAACATACTTTTAAGTATGGTCCAAGCTACATATTAATTCTCTGCATTTCTGATATGTCCTAGAATATTATTATCAATTATTGCAAACAGCCAATACATGACCTTTTCGTCTTTTGCATTTCATTCCTTCCGTGCCTTTGTCTCTTCTGCAGTTGGAGGATCACTCACCTCCGGCTCCTTTTCTTCACCTGACACAAACTCATAGAGACCTTTTCTAATAAGGAAGTTCGTGACACGGAACTTTGATGAAGGGTAGTTGTTCTTCTCGAGGTTCTCAATGATGGGGTTTCCATTGTTCTTTGCCATTATCACAAAACTAATACCAAACAACAAGCAAATCTTCTGCAACCCTCGACTTGTAATGCACAGCAATACACCAGATAGCCTTTTTCATTGTCTACTCAACAATACATACAATCTGCACCAGTTTGCAGATAAAACTTATAATTATTTACTGGTAAACACCTTTGAACTTACAGATCTGAAATCTGTAACCTGTGCACTTGTATACGACAGACACATCTAAAATTGCAGGGTATCTCGAACTACTGTCTGCAACCTTGCGGCTCTAAAATGGGGCTTGAAATGACCTCAGATAGCCAAATTAGCAGCGGGAAAGCCCTAAAGGGCACATCTATAGAATACACAATGCTCTTCGCGCACACCAAATCTCACTGCAATTTGAGATTTTTGCTCTACCCTGCTTCTAGTGCCTCCACAGGCACTGTCCAAGAGAAAGAGTGGAAGAATGGGAGAGCTTCTTACCCGTGGCTTGCTTGCTCGAACCTTGCTTCTTCTCCTTTACTTTAGCCTTAAAAATCAGCCTCTCTTAGTGGCACGACTCTGATACCATGTCAAGAATCGCGTGGTGGGGGGACTTGCTCAAGATGCTGTGCCGAACACTCACAGAATGCATAAGGAGAAGCTCACTCAAGAGACAAGACAAGAGATGGAGGCCAAAACGTTTTCTTGCTGGTTTCTTCTTCTTCTTGCACACACTTTACAAAGTACACAAAGTATAGATAAGATACAACATAAAGGAAAGTTTCCTACTAAGTCAAACAATGCATAACCGACTACACTAATCGATTGGTGCTATAACTATGCTAGTTGTAAATAGGTGTAACAACCTGAATATAATAAGTAATGAGTCAGTGGCCATGTGAGAGTCATAATGACCACCGACGTGCTAAGTGTAGACATGTGGACCCATCTAACCAGGCGGTCCATCATTAATGTCCACATGTGTTGAGCTTGTTATCTCAACATTGTTCAGCCCAAGCCCCATAGAACCTCAACCATAAATTGCAGTGCTCCCTAGGCCCACATCCATCAAGCTCATCCACACACATGCCCAAGAGAGTCAAACAAGCCTATCGGCCCAAACGATAGACATCGTCACGTGAGCCATCACCTGCTAGAGCCCATCCGACTACAATGATCCACTCTAAAGGCCGCAGTCCATTAGAAGTAGCTGCTACTTCCCCAGCCCTAAGCCAGGAAGTCCAACCGCAACCTCAAGAATGCCCACAACCACAACTATCCATTGTCAAAGGCTCTAGTGCTATCAAACCCCAATCACCAGCATGTCTTAAACCCTCCTATGAGCGGAAATCATTCTTGACACTAGCCTTAGATCTAGCCAAAGATACAAGGGATAACGTGGTTGATTGCATTAGATGGCTCGATATCACCTTCAGATAGCTAGCTTTGAGCTATGACTGCTTGGACTTAGGCTTGTTGCCTGAGCCTTTTGCAACCGAAGTTCGTACGATGCCTTGTTCTTGGGAGATGTTTGAACTTGCCTTCGCAAAAGCAGCTAACTCCGTTGTCGTACTGCTCAACAATGAGATCTCTAAAGCAAGCCCTCAGACAATGCCTCATCACGTCATATGATCAGCGAACCAATTCTACCATGACCGACCAAGAAATTGCAGAATTATTCAAACTTGCTGAGACTGAATCCCCATTCTTAAGGCATTGGTACACTCTTAGGTTGCAATGGGAAGTAGAGGGGTGCCGAGTCATGACAAACACTAAGCAGCGTCGTGCAATCAAAACAACGGAGTATGACCCCACTTATGTCTCGCCAACCTCATATAGAGTGTTAACCACTCTTCGCAATCGCCGCTTGGAAGAGCACATCAAGGGATGCCCTTACCTCGATCGCCTACTGATTGAGGAAGAGTTATATATTGCTAGCCGCGTCGCCTTCGGTGACTTTCTAACAGATGTTCTCACTTACATTACACGTGTGGCACTCGACCTTTTGATCTAGACCGCAAAGCTCAGTTAGAGTACAACCCCGATTCCTACACTTGGTTTCTACGCCGGTAACTCCAAGGCCTATTGCAGAATGTCCTCAACCTCCAAAACCTTCAATCCTAGGAAGGATTCTTCTCGAGCTGGGAGGGGAGAGAAGTGGGAGTGAGGTGAATCAAATTGAGGTGAATCAAATTAAAACCAAGGAAAATCAAGAAAAATGTATAAACATGTAAACAACGAGCGAGTTAGGAAAATGGCAAGAGAACCTTGAAATAAAAGGCAAAAAGTTAAAGTCGGAAGGGAAGATTCTACATTGGATGGGATTTTAATGCTTTCATTCAGTAAACATATAGAGTCCTTCTTTTTAACTATAACTTTTCTTGTGAATTGTTAATTTGGAAGCACTAATGGAAACTTGGGATTATGACTAGAATAAAAGATATCGCAGCAAGACTACGCCCATCGACTTCAGTTCACAGAAGAGGAAAGAGCGCAATACAGCATCACTCTTGAAAGCTGCACCTACAACCAACTTAAGTTCCAAACCATTCACAATGTAGAGGGTGTCGTGGCCAAGGAGGAAGTGGCCAAGAGAGTCGTTGAACAATGCAACTTCACCAAGTACCTCAAAAAATTTACGCAAGAACCTGAACACACAAAGTGTGTGGAGTTTCTTAGGACTTACGACCCTGACAATGAGTGCGGCATCGTTAGGGTAGGAAGGGGAGAAAACACCAAACAGGTATAGGTCCACTTAACCCTTGCCTTGGTGGAGAAGGTGTTGGGACTGGAGCCAAAGATAGAGAAGAAGCAGAAGAGGGATGTGTACGCCATGCTGAAAATGAAAAAGGAGAATGTGTTGACTAACGACGGCATCAACATCCAGGATGTTCCTGATGTGAAAGCCATACTGCAAGCAAAGATAGTCCATGCGCTCTTCTCTAGCCACTACAATGCCTTAATGCATCGAATCAGCATGCCAATGTTGGAGAATGTAGCGGCTCACACCTTGCATGAAGTCGACTAGAACGGTTATGTATGTTAAACCATCGGCCAGGCGGCTAAAGCACTGGCTTTAGGAAGCACACCAGCAGGAGGAGAGTCCCTAGCTTCCAAGGCCATGGAAAGAAAGAAGGCCTCGTCCAAGGCCTTGTTTATTGTCTATGGAAGCATTTTGAATGCACTCATCTAGGAGGCAGTGAAGGAGACACAAGATGCAGAAGAAGGGGAAGGAGAAACGCCTGACATATCACCCCCTTGTTAGGACCAAGAGAGGTCCAGCGAGATAGGTCCAAGACTGATAAGGAAGGGTAGGAACAAGAAGAAAAATTGGAAATAAAGTAAGATAAGAAACCCAAGAAGAAGATGGCACAAAAGAAAAAGAAGTCGGATGAAGGCCGCAAGAAGGAGAAAGAGGATTTGGAAAAGGCAAAAAGACAATCCCTCAAGGAGGCCGAGAAGAGGAAAAGGGAAGAACACGAAGAAAAAGAGAAACTGGAGGAAGAGTACAGGAAAGCTGAAGAAGAAAGGCAAAGAAGAGTTGTTGAGGAAGAAGAGGAACTAAGAAGGAAGGAGGAGGAGGACTTGGCCGAAGCCACATGACGGTCCATTGAGCAGCAGTGTAGGGCTGATGATCTAGGAGCCTGGAGCTCGCTAAGGGAAGAAGGGCCTAGTTCTAGCATGCAGGTACTAGAAGTCACGTCACTCGCTGTCCTTGAAGGCAAAGGCAAGGCCCTTCTCCATCCTATCCCCACCCTCATGGTTCCCTCCATCGAACCAACCATCCTCACCCCTAACATCCCCACTAGCATGGAGGTCTCCAAATTCGTGGCCTAGATGCAATAGTTTATCAATAAAGAGATGGCCTAGGGAAAGAGCACGGAGACCACGGCCACGGGGCAAAAGAGACTAGCTGCAGATGCTCAGGCGAGACAGGACCAAAAGTGTCAGAGAGTGGAAGCCTCGACCACCCCAATCCATACAACAATGACACCACTAGCCAACTACGACGAGTATGTCGCTGAGTTGCTCTCCCAATTGGAGAGGGCTATGGAGGAAAAGAAGATGGCTGTGGCTGAGTTGGTGGCGGAAAAGGAGTCAGTAGTAGTCACTTTTTAGCTTGAAAAAACCCGCACAATAGCCATGCAATAATGAAAGATATTTGACCTCAAACAGGAATTAAAGGCCAAGGAGAACATGGAAGAGAGCTACAAGCTATGATTGATCGGCTACACTTGGGAAGGAAAGAGCACGAGAACATGAGGAGGGAGCTCAAAGCCCAGGAGCAAAAGCTCGTAACCCTAGCACAGAAGCAGGGGGAAAGCATGGAAGAAATGAACAAGAGAGCAGAGGAATGGGTAGCACAAAATGAAAAAAGGGTAAAGATATTGGCACAACACCTCACTTTAATGAAGAAAGAAAAAATCCTTGCAGAAAGTAAAGCAGATGCCGCCTAGATAGCCTTCAGTGTGCCTAGCAATAGGCCTTCATCAACACGGACATGACCCGCCCGGAGGGAAAGGAGTCATTGGAGGTGGTACATAAAAAACTAAGCATCGCACACAGAGCCCTGCATGCGGGGCTACAGATGCCACCCCAACTTGCGAAGGTTAGGCTGAGTCTAGAAGAGCAATGGAAGTACCTACTACTGGCCGGCCTAACCCCCTAGGAAAATGGATGCAATGGGCTTTGAAGAGGGAGCGCAACTAGAAGACCAGAAGGGGGAGGAGGCTGACCTTGAATTCATTATGGGGAGAATAAGAGAAGAGGTAATCCCACAACCCCCCTTGCCACATGTCCAAGAACAGCAACAGATTGATCCATCCTCGGAAAGACAAGCCGCATTAAGGGAGAGACGGAGAAAGTTAGTTGAAGAAACTAGGAAGCAGCTAAGAGCCAAACCGGTTGTGTAGCCATCCGCACCCCTCCCACCATGCCCTGATGACCTCCCTGCTGGATTCGATGAGGAGCTGGTGATTTGGAAATGGCAAGAAAAAGAAAAAGACCCATTCACCTTTAGCTTCCTCATGCCTAACAGCATGCAGAGGGTCCTACCGATCAAGGTGATGGAGGAGGTGATTGCAACTGGCGGCCGACTGGGAAAAAAATGACCGAAAAAAAGGGAGAGGACCCCCATTCTATGGGGAAAGGAAGAAGAAGAGTTTTGGCAAAACAAGGTGTTCGAAATACCACATACTATACAGGGCTACAACTCCCAACCCCTATGGAGGAGGCGAGTGTGAGACATTAGCATGCTCGCCTGGATGGCTTTTTGTAACACCCTGCCCTATGAGAGGAATGACCCCACATTCATGGCATATCCTCGTAGGGTAGGTGTGGATTTTGTTGCCACCCTCCATGGGCGTAATGATTTTCCCATCATCTATAACTCCAATGCTGCCTCCTTCAAACATGCCCTCCTCTTCGACTCGGGAAGCCTAAATGATTCCATGACACATTTTCTCGTGGACTTCTCTTTACGCCCCGATCTAGCCTTTATAACTACTTGTAATTATCTTAGGTTACTTAAGTTACTACTCAAGCAGGATCCGACTCCATAAGAACGTGGCTTGCCTCCCCTCTTTTTTGACCCTAAAGCCATTGATAGCTGTGCCATGGCGCGTTTAATGATGAGAGCTAGCCTTCTCCCCTCTTTTTGCCTAGCTCTCCTAGAGGATATGAATGACAACCAATTCACTAGATGCAACCATCCTTTCCTCTCTACCACTTCCTTCCACATTTGCATGAATCTCAAAGGATACATGCAAAACCATCAATTTTTGAGCAAATCCATCCGACCCCCTTCTCCGCCTAAATCAGACGAGGAAGATTAGGTATAGGCTATCGTTCTACTAGTGTAATACTATTCTAAAAAAACAAAAAACAAAAAACAAAAAAAAGAGAAAAAGAAAAAGAAAAAGCATCCAAGGAAGAGCAAGAGAAACATTATGCATGGAACGGACAAAACAACTCACTTATAGAAGCACTTAGCACCACATAAAGCATGATCACTGCACCTAGGGGTCCTCAAGTTAGGTGTGCCCAATGGCTTCAGTCGGCTGGCTTTGCTCCTAACCCCCTAGCCCTTGTTGCTCCCCCACTTCATGCTTAGGGCCCATCAAGGGCAGGACATACCTAGGGAGGTAACACTCACCTATGGTTAGACCTGTCACCCTAAGCTACTTGCACTGCACCTCCCTTTGCATGAATGGGGTCCCCAAGTGTGGGATATCACCTAGGCTAGCTTGTGGTTAGGCCAACTCCCCATTCCACCAACATGAGCAAAATGCACTACACAATAAGGTAGACACCCCCCTTAGGTAGAGCACCACACCCTTTCCTTCCAGGCATCACAAAGGCGACCAACCACCGACTTCGGAGGCCCCTGTCAACCACTTGCTATCTGTTTGGCTTCTCCAATAAACCTTATTACCAAGCTTCCATGAGCACCCGAGTTTACACGTGGCCTTGCCCTTACATGCTACTTTGCCACTGCCTCCTAAACCCCAACAATCGCCAAGAGTGCCATGGGACTAGCACTCCTCTTGGAGGGGGGTAATGTTAACCCCAAGTCAAGAAGGAGGAATAATGAATGAAGAAGCGGGAAGAAGATGGAAAAAGATCAAAGACACGTAGGTAGCCTCTAAAGCTAAGCTAGGGCCAAAAGCGCAATTTTAAATGAAAGGTGCCAAAAAAAACTCCAAAAGTTCATGTAAAAGAGCTCCAGACTCCCTCTTGTGCCAGTTGTAAAGTATTAAACGGGTGTAGGTTAGAGGCACAAGGCTAGAAGGGGGAAATAGACAAAGGACCTTGCCACAATGGCTGGTCATGTAAAAAGGGATGGGTGCCCATGGGGTTTTTAGGGTTTGTATATATAAAGTTCAAAAAGTGAATGGAAGCTCATTCTTTGGTGTGTGGCTAACAAGAGATCTTCTCTTCTTCTCTTCTCCTTGCTTGTGTGTGCTCTTGAGAGAGGGAGTGTGAGAGGGTGAGAGAGTGAGTGTGTGGGAGTGAGGGATCAAGAGGGTGAAGCTCTTCACCATCTCCTCTTCTCTTCTTCTCTTCTCTTCTCTTCTCTTCTCTTGTGTGCGCGCGACTATGGTGGATGGAGCTTGGAGATGGAGGAGGCTTGAGGATGCTTGAGCTAGCATCTAGGATCGTAGAGCTACCGGAGTGTATGAGAGAGGAGGCAACTCATATCGGCATCAAGGTAAGATCACTACACTCGTAGGATCAACGGCGCGTTGGCTATGTGAGAGGTAGCCATTAGAGCTCGCTCGGAATGCTTGAAACAATAAGCAGTCTGTGAGTCCTGGCGGTTGAGCGAGAGCTCCCACAAACCCCAATTGCTTCACCCATTCAAGTATCCCTTATAGTCCCTTATATATTAACTCAAACTTAGGCTTAATAATGATTGCCCCAAAAAGATAGGAATATTCTACATATACCTATAGTAAATTTTCTAAATTATCATTGTTAGCTTTGGTAACATTAGAGTTATTGTCTTCGAATAGTTGAGAACATACTTGGGACCCATCCATCAGGCAAGGGTAAGCCATATAACACTCCTATTTCTACCCTATAATCCAATGCTCTAAGTAGCAGATTGATTGCAATAGTGAATAGGAGCAGGACTAATGGGTATCCTAGTCTCAGAAACTTTCTAAGTGGGAAATGATAAGACATATACTAATTCATGCCAACCTTGGCAGAGGCATTGTAAAATAGTGTCTTGAACATTTCATAGAAGCCAACCCGAAAGCCCAATTTCTCCATAATCAAGCCAACAAAGTGCCACCAATGACCTTCATCTACACCACCACCAAAACTCCTCCAAGGGCAAACCATAGTAGTCCCTTCCACCCATGTCTTTGATGCATGCCAAAGCTTGCTACCTACGATGAAGAGTGCCATGGGACTGGCACTCGTCTAGGAGGGGGATAATGTTAACCCTTAGGAGAACAAGGTGGAAAATTTGGAAAATCTAAAGCAAAAGACAATGCCAAGGCAAAAGTGAAACGGAAGACGAAGGTGTGCCAAGAAAAAATTGAAAATACAAGAAGTACAAAAAGATCCTAAATCAAGGAGAGAGATGCACAAGAAAAAGTGCAAGTCAATACTTTTGTAAAAGAGTGCAAGGTGCACCATGATTTATTTTGTAAAAGAGTGCCAGGTTCTCACCTATGCAAATTGTGAATGGTTAGAGGCATGGGTTGAGGCCATGCCAATAGGGAAAGAGGAGGAGAAGGGTTTGGAGGAATGGGCCAAGCTTGGACCAAAAGGGGATGACTTCCCAAGGAGGAATAGGATTTGTATAAATTGCAAAAAGTAAATAGAGAAGCTCATTTTTGTGTGTGACCAAAGATAGCACCCCTTTTCTTCTTCTTCTTCTTCTTCTTCTTCTTCTTCTTGCTTGCTTGCTTGCTTGAGCTTGTGCTTGAGAGAGGGAGTGTGAGAGTGTGAGGGACTGTGGTGAGAAGATCTCCATCTTCTCCTCTCTTCTTCTCTTCTTTTCTCGTCTCTTCTCTTGCTTAGGGCAATGGAGCTTGGAGTGTGGAGCTTGAGGATTGAGCTCGCTTGAATTTTGCACTTGGATCATGGAGCTACCGGAGTGCTTGGGAGAGGAGGCAACTTGATCAGGCATGGAGGTAAGCTCACTACACCCATAGGTTGAGAGTGTGCACAACTAGGTGTGAGAGATAGCCATCGCATTCAACTTGAATGGCTTGAAATAATAAGTGGTTTGTGGGTCTTGGCGGTTGAGCATGAGCTCTCTACAATGTGAAGGGTGACTATCTTGGTTGTAACTCCTTGTATGTATCTTTTGGATCTATCTTTCATGTGTAATCGAAATCCTTCAAGACAATGCCCTATTGGGGTTGTTGAGATTGTAACTTAAAATTTTGTCTCTATCTCCTAAAAATTTGATGTTGTCTACTATTTTTTTTTCATTCAGGAAATATGTGATCTAAAACACTTAGGACATTGATTGTTCTTGGTTGTCTATGATGTGACCTAAAATCCTATAATAGATTCTTGAGAATTGAACCACCTCTACACATAGTCTCTTGATAGGTAAGTGGTGAAGGGAGTGAGCCTGAAGTGGAAGCATGGAGTAGAAGAAAAATCTATGGTGGAAGGAGAGAGAGAGAGAGAGAGAGAGAGAGAGAGAGAGAGAGAGAGGCTATGGGAACTCTAACAATCACAATATGTGACCAGCCTTTCCTTTATTCAAATGTCATTGAAAGAATAAAGAATAAAGTAATAGTGATGGGCGCCTATTACCTGTAGTGTACATGTGTGTGGGTATGCAGATATTATCAGTGTAACTAATACACTGGCGACTAGGCACAAGTGTCTTTACCCCCAAAAACCTCCCACTTAAAGGTGAATGTGCCCCTAGTGAGAAGAGAACAAGAAAAGAGTGACAAAGTACAAATGTACATAAGTACAATAGGATGAGGAAAGACATCATCTCATCAAATGCCCATTAACTTCCTAAGGAAGGCAAAACACTTTGCTAAAAGGCTTTTAGTGAGTAGATTTGCAGGATTTTGATCAGTTGAGATCTTGAAAAGCTCAATGGACTTGTCCTTAATGACCTTTCAAATAAAGTAGTAATGCATATCAATGTGATTCATCTTTGCATGGAAGACCAGATTCTTGGCTAACTGAATAGCAATCATAGAATTCAAATACAATGTAGGGACCACACTAGTAATGCCAAGGTTTGTCACCAGATGGCCTAATCAGAGAGCCTCCTTGTTTGTAAGCCTCAGTGGCTGCAACATACTCTGCCCCTGTTAGTAGATAGGACCATGCAAATCTGTACCCTTGACATCCAAGAAATAGCACCTCCAGTAAAGGTGAAGACATAGCTACAAGTAGATTTCCTGCTATCTGCATGTCCTACATAATTAGAGTCAATGTATCCTATGACTGTTGTATGCTGGCCACCATAATAGATGCACATAGCTTTTGTGCCCTTCAGGTACCTCATGATACCCTTAATGGCATCCCAATGTCATCTGGTAGGTGTAGCAATATAGCATGCCACAACTCCCACTGCAAATGCTATGTTAGGAGGACGAGTGGCTATCATGGCATACATCAAACTACTCATTGCGGATGCATAAGGGATCTTAGCCATCTCATCCTTCTTCTACTCATTGGACTACAGACAATTGGTCTAACTAACCTTCATATGAGAAGGTAAAGGACAACCAATATGCTTAACATCCTACAAATGAAACCGTTCACAAGGACCTTTTGGATGATGTACTCCTTGTGTGACAAGTAGAGGAATTCCTTAGAGCTATCACGTGTAATGCATATCCCAAGAATATGTGAGGCCCTGTCCCATGTCCTTTATCTCAAAGCTCTTCTTGAGCTAATCTTTTAAGGAATCCAACTTATCATGAGCAATCCTAGTAATCAATATATCATTGGAATATATGATCAAAATCATAAGGCTACCATCACAAGGCTTCTTCATGTATAAACACGAATCCATATCCTTGTGGAAATATCCTTGTGAATGCATAAAGGAATCAAACTTGTGATACCATTCCCTAGCTGCTTGCTTAAGGCCATGAAGATTCTTTCGCAATCTACATGCTAGGTGTTACTTGCTATTGAGATATTTGCAATCATACCTATTGTAGCCTCTTTGTATGAGGCAGTTTTGGGCTTAGGACATGCAGGCAGACTTAATCCCATATGCACAGAAAGGGAAAACTACTACCATCCAACAACTATAAAGCATTGTACTTGACTACCGCTTTTCATATGGAATGAATACAATGTCATGATGCTTTGTACTTTCAGTTAAGTGTCTTATCTTTGTCATTCCTATACAAGATTATGTTTATGAGTCCAAGCTACCATCTTGGAACCTAATTCACTTGTGTAATAGTTTGTCTCTACTTGTCTATGTCATCATGAGTTTGGTCTTCATCTTCCATCCGCCATAGCTTTTGCCATGCTCTAGATCTGTATCTTTTGACACGGTATCAGAGCCCAGTTGGGCATGGCATGACTCCCTTCTCTGCTCTCTCAGTCCCTCTTAACCTCAAGTCAGCTCAATGAGCTTATCCCTCAACTCATCTCCACTTGCTCCACCTTGGCAACCATAGCCTATCTTCCTTCAAGCTTCTATAACTTTCTCTACAGGGCATATCTCTCCAAGCTCCCTTATAAAGATTTATTCCTTGACTCCCAAGGCTTCTTTGCATCACATAAGAACTTGACGTTGCCCTATCTACTACTCAGCATTGTCCCTACTCTCAGGTCCTGTCATGTGTGGCCTCCATAGCCATGCAATACCTAGTCACCTTGGAGCCCGTGGATCTCACACTACAATTCATTATTCATCACGATTCCTTCTAGGGGAATACTCTTTGACTTCAGGTGCACCTTATTGGCACATCACGTCCCGACATTAGTGCTGCTTCAGCCCAACATTATCAAATTTCTTCATTATTGATTGAAATCGCACCTACCTGCGTTTGTTTGCTCTCTGCGCATGACGATTCTACATCAATCTAGGTGACGATCACAAAAGGATTTTATAGAGCATAAAGAGAGCTTCATTTCCATGAATTTTTTTTCAAAATGATCCATTGAGCTCCTACAATCAATGAAAAACTAGGTCTGAGTCAAAACCCTAATCCAAGAAGCCATAGCAAAGATTACTTAAAGCTTCAATCTTCTTCATTTTCTCACTCTTGGTACACTCAAGCTCCTACCACTCTGAACTGAGTAATCACTCAGTGTTTAGCAAATATTTCATCAACCAATCATCAAGCTTTGGAAGATTTGGAGAAATCAAAGCTCAATGGGACAGTCAAGTAGAGTTCCTACCATGCAAGATCTGCTACAACACTCAATCTTCCAGCAAATATTCAATTGATTTACCACCAAGGAGGGGTTTCAAGCTGAAGGATAACATCAAACATCAAGCAACAAGAATCATCATCTTCAAAACCATAGTATTTTTTGATACTACATAGTGGGATTTGACATTGCCCCATCACTTGTGCTTGTTAGCACATTCAAGAATCAACTCACTACTGATTCATCTCATATTTAAAGCTAATACTCAATGAATAAAATGAAGTTTTTCATATGGACACATGCTATCAAGGGTAACACAACTACTCTTGTTACTCACTTGTACTACATAGAAGATGTTTTTACTCTATTTGTAGGAGGAAATGGAGTTGCTCATACCACTCAAGTGCAATCAATGATTTCATTTGAAGATTTTGAAGATACTCCAGCTACCTTGGTCATCATGCAAACCTCAAAAGTGATAGTATCTTTGCTTGAGGGGGACATAAAGACTGATGCAACTGATGCAAGCAAAGTCAATAAAGAAGCAGAAGAAGAGGACCAAAAGATCAAAGTGGAGCAAAAGAAGAAGCAGAAAAAGATCAATCATGAAGACTCTGAAGTGGCAAACAAAGTGAAGTACAAGTACAAGAAGCTAGACAAGAAGATCTGCAATGAATTGAAGATCTATGTGAAAAGAAATGCTGAAAACTGCAAGGGCCTATCGGTCCTTGACCCAGTTTTTTACTAGAATTTTTTAGCCTTGTATTTCCTAGCCCTAATACTTTTGACATAAGCTTGTAAACTCCTCATGTAGCCTTATACTATAGCCTCTGTACACTTTGTGAGGCCCTTATTACAACCTCTAAATGACCATCATGCTTATGGTACCCACACTTAGCCTTTTCTACGACAGCCCCTGGTGTTTTTCCATGTTTATGGTGTACCCACACTTTGCAAGTGCTACTTTCACTAAAGCCTCTACACACTTTGTACTTTTTGGTTATGATTGAGGAGGGATGTTGAGATATTTGCAATCACCCCTATTGTAGCTTCTGTAATATTCCTGCGGAAAATTATTTCGTACACGTGTGAAGTCTCGAGCAAAAGACAATGCCGATATTGTGGTTGCTAACGATTCGTTCATTAATTGTACACTCTCCACGGGCCAATCGAGACTTAGGACTATGGGTTAATAAAAACCTGTGCTCTTCATAAGAACCTCCTCTTGGTAGGAGGCTAAAAGGATAATATTTGGAATAATGGCAAAATTTTTAAAGGAGGAAATTATCCTCGCAGTGGATCATGTTGGAGGAGAGGGAGGGGAGGCGGGATGACTGAGCATCCTTGCTGGATGCCATGGAGGGGGTGAAGGCCATGCGTAAGGCCATGTGGGGGAGGGAGGTTCCCCTCCCCTCACCTATATAAGCCCTGTGCCATGGGAGTAAGGAGGAGGATGGTGTAATGCTGCCAGTCGAGTGAGGGAGAGAGAGAGCCATAACACTGTAGAGTGAGGATCAACGCTGCCACGATCAGGTGAAGGGGAAGATTCTGAGGTTTCCGCATGGGAATTGCCATGTGCCATCGATCAGGACGTCGCCATCTGTCGCCTTCCTCTTCCCTCCATGTGGGTGTACCACGTTTTTTCCAAAAGCTTCAAGAAGCTTCTTGAAGCTTCTAAGGGCTCTACAAGCCCCCCTTCTCGTGGTTTTCCCCCCCTTTTTTCCACCAAGTCCGTTTTAAAAACCAAACCCCCCCTCCCCTTGGGATTTAAACCCCCTTCCTATGGGTCCCATCCAAGCCTTTAAAAAAAGCTCATTACGCCCTTTCTTTTTCCCCCCTTAGGTTCCCCACAAGCTCCCATTGGCCCAAGTTTCTAAACCCCTTCCCATGGGTCTTTCCTATTGCCCTCTCAAGTGGGTTTAAAAGCCCAGTTACCCCGAGAAATAAGCTCTTTTTCCCCCTTTTTTTTGTCATTCCATTAGCCCGGGTTTTAAACCCCCTTTTCGTGGACCCTTTTTCCTTTACCCTTACAAAGCGGTTTTTACAAACCAAGAACTTAAGCATCCTTTCACCTTGCATCCTCAAAAATTGAGAATTTTCCCTTAGCTTTTCCACAAAGTCATTTCCGTATCCCATTGCATTCCTACACAAGCCTTTTTAAAAACCATTTCGTGAAATCCCTACTTCAAGGAGGAAACCTATAAAGCCTTCTAAAGCCAATTCCGAAAGACGGTGCAAACGGTCACAAAGGGAGTTTCGCGTTCGAAGGAGACGGGCCAAGATCATAAGTCCAGGACCAAGGCGAGAAGGTTGAAGCCTCGATGGCTCCTAAGAAGGCACAAGGCGCAACCGCAGGAGGATCATCTCCTAACATCCATGTGGACATTTCACCACAAGTCCAGGTTTTTCTTCCTAACGTCGTAATATTTCAATTGTGCATAGATCATTTATGGAATTAGGATGCACTCTTTTGATTGAAATACCTTGGTTAAATTAAAGGAAATAATTTCAATCAAAGAATTGGTCATTTGTATTAAAAGAATGAAAATGAAGAGCATAAGATCTCTATGCATTCCTAGCAAGTGGTTTTTATGCATTGCAAAATAACGAACGTAGATTAACTAATGCCCATCTTTACAAGTCAAAATAATAATAGTACACTTCGATTATGCATGGAAGGAATAAATCGCATGTTGCATTATTGAACATATTTTCTTCGAAATGATTCTTTAAAGAAGGTTGCTAACAACCATAGGAAATTGCTAGGCATGGAAATGGTTCTTAAATCTGCGTAAAGTAGATTAAAATCTAGTCAATTGGCTTAAATCTCAATCAAACTATGTAAATAGTTACGAAAGGTTGAGTAATGCTCATTCAGCATACGAAAATCTCATTTAGAAAAGAAGTTAGAAAAAGGTTACATGGTTCACATAAAACCCTAACACTGAGTAGCATGAATCTTGAATGCATGTTCTAGAAGAATCAATAGAAGTTATGCCGTAACTTAGCATATGCTTTGATTTTAACTAGAAAAGTAGGGTTTGTGAATCTACTCAAACATAGGAAATGAATCATGTAGTTATGAAAATGGTATCGTAAATATCTTCAAGAATAGACAAGTAAATTGGTTTAACCTAAACACCTAAACCGCGAGGGACTCGTTTAGAAATGGTTAAGTCGATGGAACATATCCCAAAGTGCTAACTAGGATTTAGCACATTGAGGACATGACCTAATCGCTCTTATTACCAAAGATGAAACCCTTATACCCTAAAGACTTGCCCACATTCACGGAATGTAGGGACTCTAGGACATACTTGCGAGTGATGATCCAGGGTTTTTACCCTAAGGATCGCTTGCTACAGGATGAAACTCAGTTTGAATTTGGAAGCTTAGGACCGACAATGTCGGCCGAGTACAATCAGGATCGGATTGTTATGAAAATGCCCTAACCCTGTTTCCTATCTAATCATGATACCGTGATTAGAAGACGCCGTTGATGGGTAAATTAGCCCCATGGATTAGATGCGACACTCGTGCAACAAGTTGCAGAGTCGCATAATCTTGTGATTCGATCTCAAGGGAATGGCCAATTCCTCGAAATGAGACTGGTAGATTCTTACGCAAGTTTATCTTGCAAGAGGATGAATAATCGTCCTGATATAGTACCTTTCTTGGGTAACGTGACCAAGATACGGGGATTAGATATTTGCTTGGAAGCAAAAGACCAATCAGTAAATTGGAATAACATATTTATTGCTAATAGAACTTAAGGTTTTGGTTAAGTTGAGTTAATAGGGTACGGCCCTAACCCAAGGATATAAGGGTGAAATAGACAAACCCTTGGGGATCTTGCCAAGTCGCAATTGATCCCGGATTGAGTGCTGGATGCATTTGGAAAGAAGGATTCACTCCTTAGCAGTTGGCCAAATAATGACCAATGGAAATGATTGTGCTTGTAATAGTTTTGAGAGCACTGTTTTTTTTTGTTTGCTCAAAGAATTAAAGGATGAAAAGATATCTAATGCTTTAGGTTGAAGGCCTGAAGGGAGAGGCAGCTTCAGTTACCCCCGACTACCTGCCTGACCCTAACCAAGGGGGTTGTTAACTGCGCTGGGAAGGTGGACCGAACCCGACGTGAGAGGTCTCTCCGTTGAGCACTACTTGGAGCAGGAGGATGCGTGGGTGCCAGAGGGGGCTCTAGCCATAAATCCCTCACCTTCCGGGCCCTACACAAGAGGCCAACTTGACTCGGGATTGGATCTCGAGGCCCGCATACTAGTCTATGGGCAGAATCTTGGATTGGTAATCCCTGTGGATTTCTGGATAGCCTTTGGGCGGATTATGGATAAGCCTACGGGCTGGACTTTATGTATTTCAAAGATAAATATGATAACCTGTTGAAAAGGAACTTGTTTGACATTGCTTTTCTATGTCAAGTGCTATGATTACTGAAGAAACCACTGCGTAATGGGCTAATTAAGGAAGCTGATTGATACATGTCCAACTAAATGTGGTAGGTAATTAAATAACTAAAACAACTTGAGGAAAGTGTGGTGGATGTGGCCATGGGTCCGTCCTATGGATGGGTGGTCCCGGTTGGCCGAGAACTTTTCTCAATCATGATGGACAGCATGAAGATCGTTCAAGGGACACGAACAACAAAGGCATTGACCTAGAGTCTAAGTTATAATAATCCCAATTTACGCTGTTTTAGGGGAACGGAATGGGACTATGCTTTATGGCAGAGAGGTTGAGCTTGCATCCCTCTCGTTTCCCATTCTCCTTGAACCAAGTGCAGCGTGAACCCGCTTCGGACCTGGCATTTCTGTGTAAAGTAGTTCGCTCGAGTTCGACGCTAGTTGCCATTTAGGAAATGACCATTAGGGAAAACCCTGATTCAGGTTGGTCCTAAGTGGGAACGGCTAGAATACTTCCGCTATGTGGCAGACCCGAAAAGTCCTAGATCGCAAACCCCGTAACATTCCATGGGAGTGCCCGGCAGAGCTTTCTAGACATCCTTTCCGATGGACTGCTAAGACGTGTCCTGAAGATAACAGGTGAAAACGTTACAGCCTCTTTGTGTGAGGAAATTTCGGGCATGTTAGAATCAGCCTGTATGTTAAATCCTTTGATATATGATAGAATTGACAATTCTTTCTGACACTGAAAACTATTAAGGCAGACTGAATCCCATATGCATAGAAAGGGAAAACTACTACCATCCAACAACTATAAAGCATTGTACTTGACTATCGCTTTTCATATGGAATGAATACAATGTCATGATGCTTTCTACTTTCAGTTAAGTGTCTTGTCTTTGTCAGTCCTACACAAGATTGTGTTTATGAGTCCAAGCTGCCAAATTTCCACGTTCCAAATATAGCTCTCTATGCATAAATACATGTTACACCAGAATCTCTTTTATGCTATTCTTATTTATTCCAAGCTTGAAATCTCAGATTCTACCCTTCCAAGCAGAGATGAACAATCTCTCATATCTTTTCCTTTTTCCACATTTTTCCTGTTGCATTGAGATCCAATTGCCTTTGCTAATGATTGTAGGAATCCATGTTCCATCTTTTTGGAATGAATTAAACACTGATATGGATGTGATTTGGGAGCTTGGACGCATTGTTGAAGGTTAAATTTCTATATCCATATTAGAGAGAGAGAGAGAGAGAGAGAGAGAGAGAGAGAGAGAGAGAGAGAGAGAGAGAGAGAGAGAGAGAGAGAGAGAGAGAGAGAGAGAGAGAGAGAGAGAGAGAGAGAGAGAGATGTGTGTGTGTGTGTGTGAGGACTAAGCTACCACAAAGGAGGGAAAAACAAGAGAGGGATAAAAGAAAGGAGGGAAAAGAAAGTGCCAAGTTCTTTATTAATTTGAATTTAGATTAAACATGTCATTATCATTAATTCAAACATATCATTAAATAAAAGTGGCCAAGATTGCATATCATTAATGCAAAGAATATCATAATTATGAATATAAGAGGCTAAAAATAGATATTGATAATAAAAATTCGTAATATTATTATATATATATCTTTTTGTAAAATGGTTTTTTGTATTTTTTAAAATAGAACTTTTGTTAGGGAGGCTTTGCTCCTATTGGTCTAGAGCACTCTCTCTCTATCTCTAAAAAGGCATTTTCCAGATGTGAAACCCCCCTAATGACTCCATATCGTGTCACTTTGCATCGTGTTGACCCATGGTTCTAACCCACGATGCAACATCATGGCGTAATACTCCACAATGTGGTGATACCCCATGATATGATGATCCCACACATCGTACCATCTGAAGTCGTGACATGGCTTCCTAGTGGTAGAACCACCACTCGAAGGCAAAATGCAACTTCCCCATGACATACCACCTAGAGTTGAGGTATAGCTTTCCACAACAACATGGAGGACAACAAAGAGAATGCACCCATCCCATATGAGGTGGTTGAAGACAAAAAGAAGAGTCGAGGTAAAAAATGGAGAGAAGCTTAGGAAGAGAAAGTAGTGGGATTAGAGAAGCAATTAGAGGGCATGTTAGCCTTGTTGGACTCAATTTGGACGAGCATGTAGATGAAGGAAGAGGAGGAAGAAAGAAGAAGAAAATTTGAAGAGAGTAAGGATACATAGAGTGGATGAAACAAAAAGAGGAGGAGAGACACAAATTACAAGAGGAGATTGATAGATTGGCAGATAGGCTACCTATGGAAGAAGCATCTAGGGGATCTAAAGACATGGAGAAGGATAAAGAGAAGGAGTTTGAAGTAGGAGACAAGAAGAAGTACAAGAAGCAAGATAAGAGACAAAGCACCAAGAATGGAGAGGAAAGTGAGAACTTAGAAGATGGCTATGGAAAGTCCCACCAAGTATAAGGGAGAGAGACATGGGTTGAATTTGAAGAAGTGGATTGTAGAGCTAGATAGATACTTGAAGTATGCTAGGATGTCTAAAGAGAGGAAGGGAGATGTGGCCACCATTTATCTCGAAGAGGATACAACTAGTTGACACTTATTGAACTAAGAGCAAGGCCAAGCCATCTGCTCATATGAGGAACTATAGGAGAAGCTTAATTCTACTTCATTCCAAAGATAGAAAAAAATCAAGGCTTTAGCATATGTTCTCAAAGAAACCAAAGTGTAGAAAAAATCAAGAAAATGGACAAGTTAAATTAATTAAAACATTTATAGACATGCATTCTATGTTTCGTGAAACAATGTGAAGGATAAGGGAATTGGTTCAAGTTGATGGCACATGCATTTATCAACAACTATCATTTAAAAGAAGCCAAGTTCCACTTTCATGCCATTGTTTGTAGTCATTAATTTTATTTAAGGAAGTTTGTATCTAGTCCTACTCGTCTTCGTACTAGATACTTGTTCTATAGACATTTTAGAATTGAGACATAGATGCTATTATCTACTAATGGTACTTCACCATGATTTTTATACCTAAGAGATTGTGAATCATGTTATAGTCATTCTAATACTTGTAGAAGAACTAGTGCTTCCCATTCCTTCCACTCGATGTATTGAGGTGAGCATCAATATTTTGGTTGGTGGTCTTCTTGCCCTTGCATTTTCCCCTTTTCCTGGGAGTAATGGTAGGGAGTGGTGTTGTCACACCTCTCCCAATAGGCACCATAGTTGTAGGAATTGATGTCCTGGGTGTTGGAAGAGGTAGATTTATTTGCAGGAGATAGGATATTTTCAAGCTAAGGGGAGGAAATGAACCCAAGGTCTTCAAATTGATAATAGAGGGTAAGAATGGTTAGGGACAAAAATCAAGGTCTCCCATTGAGCCCTATCCATTGGACGAGACTTCCCAATCACAATTGAGGTCATATTCCATTGTAAGGTGATAAATAAGATATCCAAAGCCCAATGTAGCATGCCTCAGTATACCCTAAACACATGTCGATAAAAGTGCACTAAATAACTTGGAATAAAATTATGATAACACAAACCACCCAAAATGTAAAATTCTCCCTCTCCACATATCATGATGGTGAGTAATCTAGTAAGTTAAGTCACTTGAGTTCACATGACCAAAAGCCAAGGATGCTCTAGCTTGGAGATATTTTACTTGCCATGAAGCCCTAATTTTTTTGCTTTTCATTGTGTTATAAGATCACATGCAATAGAAGATGGAGATAGAGGAAATGGGGATAGAGTGGATATCAAATATTATGATTATATATAAAATTAGATACATCCAAAGGAGCTTGATGGGGATTATGGGCTAGCCCTCTACAATAAAAGTGTGCAATGGAAATTTATTTGGGTCATTCATGCATGCTAGCATTTTAGGTGCTATGCCAATATGGTAGATTAAATCAAGGGCTCCCTCTCTTATGTATCACTTATATTGTATTGCACTTCTTACATAAACCTGTTGGTATTTTGCAAATCACAAAGACCTCACCTTGCCCTCATGTGCTCATGTACCACAATCTTATGCCCTAGGCAAACAAGTATTTCCATCCATATAGCATCCATTTCAATAATCTCCTTTCCACAATAGAATCTAACATTTCCCTCTATCACCTCATCATCTAGCATTTTCAAGTGTCCAAGGTATCCAATAATCCTTAGTATTCCACAAATTTTGGTTTGAAAAAAGAGTAGAGATGTAAACTTGATGTAAATCAACATCAAAGTTATAAAGAATAATAAATCATAATAATCAATATCAAGTGTAGCATAATGTTAGTTATTATCAATAATGAAAGACTACAATGAACCATAATAACAAATAAACATGAGCAAATAATTTCACTAGCAACATCAATCAAGCTCAAAACTTTTAAATATCAACATTGGTAAATGTTAATAATAAATATAAAAGCATGAAAATATTAACTATCATGATTAAAAATTCAAAATTTTCATAGATGTGCTAACTGCAAGAGCACCAAAATGCTCAACACAAATCTTTTAGTTATCATTAATCAGCTAATGGCCATTAAAAAATAATCACCATAATTAACCAATGATACTAATTTGATTGTTACTTTTTGTTAGACAATTGAAGATACATTTAAATTCATAAAACATTGCAAGTTTATACTTATCCCTTCCATTTTCAAGGGTAAGGATTCACATGTCAAAAACCAAGCATGATGGCTACTAGTGGTTAACAAATAATTTTATAATAGGTCACTACACAAATCTTGTTGCCAATTATTCATAAGTCTTTTCCCTTTAGATTTGATAGATTTTTCCATCATACTATACAAAAATAAAGATTAAACTTTTGAACTTACAAAAGTTCCAAAGGTTTCACAATTTTGAATGAAGAGATTGTCCCAATTGATTGTTCAATACGTATGGAAAGTGAGTAAGCACCAAGGACCACTCAATGACTACTAGTGTCCATAGAAATCATTTTTATTGAGACAATAGAAATTTTTTTTCACCCTTAATGTGATTTGTTTTTCAAATAATATTTCTTAACCCCTTAGCATGAAAGTGTTCTCATCATGCTATATAATAAGTCTTGGTGTTTTCTTTGTTCAAATCTTAGTTCTCGATTCAACAAGTGTTCTCGCCATAGTGTAGGTCCCAAAGCTCTCTTTGAACCAACAATTTAAACCTTAGTTTAATGAAGATGGGTAGCGGCAAGGATGTCATAGAATATGAGGACTAGCCTCAAGGCCTAATGATTTGATGCTTCTAGGGTACTAAGATGGCCTTTATTTATGCAAAAACCAAGAATCACTATAATCAAGTTGTGTAGGACTTGGAAAAAAAAGTTTTGAATTTGTGAAAAGTTGGATCCATACTTGGTGAGGTTGCTATCAATCTTTCTTTTTTATTCTAGTGGAAAACAATTCTTTAAGGTCGTAAAATATGCAAAATTTCAAGCAAATCTTTCTATAATCTCCCAATGGCTTTCATGAACACTAATGGAGCCTCAATTAATGACCGAAGTTACCATAAGTATTGCAATACATTATATTTTTTTCATCTTTGCTCTACAAAATGCACATCTTGAATAGAGTCTCTCAAGCAAACAATTGAAATTCTTGTAGTTGATTTTCATTATCAACCAAAACTAGCGGTCCTAATGTCAATGCATGCACATAGCAAATTTCTAGCTTTGTAATAAATATTTCATTTTGAATAAAGCATGTTGTCATACTATCATGTGAAAAAATCACTTCACTTGCAATGATTTATTCTCCAAGCTTGGTTCATAGCTAAAACAAGTCACTAATCACAATTGATATCATCAATATGCTAAGTGCACAATGCCATTGTAGATGACATAGATGTACATAAGATAACATAATTAATTCCTTCTCTAAAGCACAATGTCAAAACTAAATAAAGAAAAAATGAATATTTGAATAAATTAAATATGATCTAGATGAGATTTGTTCTTCAATAATGAGCTCCATTACTTGGGAGGGATATATCAATGAGGAAAAATACAATACATTTGCACAAAATGTATAGCAAGTTGAACTCCTTATGTTGAATGTATCTAACATGATATAAACCTCATCGTCTGACTATCTTATTTATACCATACCTTTAATGGAGAGAGGATCACCGATTTATAGGAAGACAATTTCTATACATTTGCAAAGCTTGCAAGTTTTGAGTAATCATCAAGCCGAGAAATCTTGATGCTTGGAATTATCTCGAGTCAAAATAGATTCCAAATGTGTTGTTTAGAATGCTCTTCTAGAAATTGAAGTTGTTCTTTAAATTCATTCATACCTTTCAAGCTATTATACACATGCTTCATGTGTTAGTCTCACAACATTCTTATCATGGTGTAATGATACATGGTGTGCAATCTTAGCATACGAGGCTAGTTGTTTTCATGAAAATAGGTCATGCTTTGCATACATCTCAATTTCATGGGAAGACGTACCAAATGTGAAGGCAAAGGTACACTTGAGTGTGTCAATATCATGGCTATAGGAAGGGGTGGATGGAAGTCATTATAAACCCTTTATGTATATTAGGGGCTTCCATATACTGTAAGAACAAAACAATAATGTTGCCTCACTTTGGTAATGATGGAAATATAACGCTTGTGTGTTGAGAGAGGAGAACATTAGGGAGGTCAAATGGTTGAGTCTTAAAAATGCAGCCATAGATTTTGGCACATTTTTAGTGGGGGTGTTTGATCAATCTATGCATCCTCTATTACTATATAAGAAAATGTTGTGGAATAGTTAATCATTGTTGTATTCTTCATGGTTCATGCAAAAAAAAGCTAGACCATTATAACTACCTTGCAAAGCATGTTGGTCTTGCAAAATATAGTCCTAGGTTGATCAGGTTACATAACTATGAATAAAGTTCCCATACGTACACACATGGTAGTCCTTCTTTTTCATATATACTATCCAACTAACTAAAACATGAGTTGGGACCATAGATGTTTTTTTCATTTAAATGTCATATTACCATTATGATAAAGTTATGTGTAATGTGCCTATATATATACACGAGGCAATATAGTCCTAATTATGTCTAATTACAAAATTATGGGTAAGTGATCTCAAATAAGTGTGGGCCACCATGTGACAAGTGTACAAGTGAGTGGGTGTTAATTGTGTCAAAGGGATCTAAGGCCTTAAATATCTTTTTTGTCTACATTAGTCTCTTGTTTTGCCACAAAGCCTCCTACCACATGCAAGCTGTGGGGGGTGCCAAGAGGCCCCACTATGAGCTAGGTGAGGAGGGTGAAGATCACAATAATAAGAAGAGTCCAAATAATTTTGAGGCCACGGAAATGAATTTCCTCACTTCTACATAGAATCACAACTTTGATATGAAGGAAATTAAAAATATTTGTGAGAAACCACTAAATAATTCAATGAGAGAAGGAAAATTCTCACCACATGGCCCATTTTTCTTTTTCATGGGAAATGTCCCTATATAGGAGGAGTTTGTAGGATGGTTATTGTAGAATTATCAGCGCCTACAATTCCATATAGTACAACTTCATGGCGAAAGGCTTCTACTTCACAGTAGTTGGCTCTTAGCAAGAAAGAGAATAGATCCTGGCCTCAATAGCTAAGTTCAAAGTTAGCTTTGTTTAATCCATTCGATGGTCTTCTTAGTTTTCCCTAGAAGCTACACTCTTCTATGAGTGACTAGTTCGGATTATGTATTTTGGCCTCTTGATTGGTTAGATGTAGAGGTTGGTATCGTGACAAAAATTTTGGGTTAAATATTATATGTTGCAACCACTTCTAATGGACTCTTCCAAGCTAACAAGGATATATCTTGAGGTTTTGACCCACATGGAAATCCAATGGTAGTGGAGGTCAAAATATTTGTCTTTCGTTGATTGCTATTATATTTCTCATCAAATAAGTCATTCTATAAGAGACTCTTAGAGTAAATCAAGCTAAAGAGAGGTTTTCAACACTATTCAAAGTAGTGTGTTTCAAGATAAAGAAGCAAAAGCAAATAAAGGTTTCTCTATGGTGGTGTCATATAAACCACCCAAAGAAAATAAGTTTGATGCGAGAGAGCTATAGCAACTTGGTCCTAACAAGATCAAGCCTTGTAAAAAAGCATCAAAAGATTAGTGAAAGATCTACTAATGAACTCCTCTTTTTATAATATCCGTTGAATGTTGAATGCAGTTCCTACTTAAGGAATAATAGACTTGGTAATTGGGCTTCATGCGGTCTTTTTACAAGATTCAAGTGATCCTCGATGAAAGTCCTAGGAAGATCTACGTCTTGTGAGGCTAAGAAAAGACGGACCTAAACCTACCTTTGCTCAAATCTGTGAACAAATTGAGTGGCATTCATTGGGATCGTTGGAGCTCAACTAACTAAACTATTGATGCCTATGGCTAACAAATTCATTTTATGCCCAAACAAACATGCAGACACACTTCTTGATAATCCGTTCTCTGCAAACGAAAGGAGGTTTGAAGAAGTGGCACTTGGGCCTGACTATGATGTGCCCGTAGCAAGTAGAAAACATATCCACGTTTATCTGGCAATACGTGGAATAGGATATGGTCCCTTTTATTAGCTTTCGAAAGTATGGAGTTCATCTCCATAAGTTTGATCTGATCCTTCAGCTCATTCTGTAAATTTTCCCTTTTCTTCGCTTAAAATTAATCATACCCTAAACCAACACAGGTAAATAAATAGAGTATATTAAGGCGTTTGAGAAAACCATGTTGAAGGAGCTTGGCAAAATGGCCTTGTAACTTCAGGATAAGGGGTGCTCGTCATGGCCATTACCATTTTTAGAACCTGGCAAAATAGACTTTTACAAAGGTGATAAGCCGGAGGAAGATGAGATGACGTCAAATCAGCATGCCCATCTGTAATCTCGTTGAACAATTTCTTTGAGTTTCCTCATCTGCAAGGGTAATAGTTTAATTAGATTCTTGCTTTCATCATAACTTATGTTTTTGTATTTTAACAAGTTCACTGAATATCATAGGGCAGCTTATAGATGGATATTTTGACTTCATCGGGGATAACTATCTAATTAAGAAACGACAAGAGGAGTGATGGACTCTTGGTGACCATCAAAGTTCATATCAGGAGGAGTAATACTATCACAAATGAACTTCCTTCTTCAAATAAGCGATAATGTTTAGAGCATGTTGATGAGAAACAAAATGACACTCCAAGACATCTCACATCAAAGCTAGGAAGTAAATTGCTAAGTCCAAGCATTCTTGAGACTTGGAAACAAGAATGTAGTAGAGTAAGGCTAAAATTAAAACAATCCACAACCTCAAGGGATGATAGGTTTGATTTACACAATGAAGATGTTGATGTAGAACCTTGAGTTCGAATATGGTGTAATGAGTGTAACTCATTTTATGGAAAGGTCACACTATGAGGGAAGAATGCTACATATAGTTGTTTATCTAACTTCATGAGAACACACATTTTGGATGGTAAACGGCATGAAAAAAACTATCTTATGTTTCGAGGGCTTAAAAAGGTGAATACAGAATTTACAACAATCGAGCAAGAATCAGATGATAGGAAAGAGATAGAGGCTTCGATAGAGAAGTTACATGATTACATGGAATAACATGAAGGTATTATTTATCTTCTTTCTTTGAGTTTATAGATGTGAATTTTTTTCTCTTATAAGAATGGGATTGTAGACTAGATGATGCTCTATAATACTAGACTTGTTACATAATATAAGTTTGTTTTTTATGTAGGTTGGAATTTTGAGATGATTGTAGCTTCATTGCATGACTTTAAAGACAAAATCTTTGCTCGTGTAAGGTGCAAGTATGATGATACATGGTTGCATTTATGCCCTCCAAGGTCTACTTTATATACTATTTTGACTAAATACACAAAGTCAATTTTACACACAAAGGCATTTTCAAAAGAGGTGGAAAAATCTAAGCCATTACTTGCAGGCTCACATGGACGTCCTCGAAAGGGACTAGTACATGATCCAAAGCAAACATCTCTCAGCAAATTTGTGTTCTCTACAAAGGTGGGAAGCCCACCATTGAACTCTCTTAATAACCATGAAGACAATGAAAATCCATTAATAAGTTTAAACTTGTTATGTTGGGGTTTATGGAGTCCAGTTATTGTAGTGAACAAGAAGAAAATGAATGTGAAACCTTTATTAGATGATCAATGCGTTGGTAAGCTTTGGTTTTCAGAGCCTTTTACTAGGGCAAATCTAGAGGATGGAAAAACATGCTTCCAAATAGATGGTTGCTTTCGGCATATTGAGTGTCTATGTGTTTCAACTAATGGGAAACGATTTACAGACTTCTCTTGTAGACATTGCAAATGTATATCTAGGCTTAATGACTTTAGGATGAGAGTATACATGGAGAAGCTAGTATAAGAGAAGAGAGGAAATAGGGGAATAGGATTTGGTAGAAGATTAGACTATCTCACTAGACAAGAGCTTAGGAATACAACAATTGATGCCAAAAAACATATAAAAGAACTTACTCTAAAGTTATGGATGAGTAAGTCTCAGCTTGTAGTTCTTTCAGTGAAAATGAGAAGCTTATGCGAAGCCAACATGGAGTCTTTAAATAGCCAAAGATTTTGTAACAATATAATAGAAGCCCATAAATTAGGAAAATTTGGTGGAAAGCCTACTTTGTGGAACTTTTTACAAGATATCAGGTATTCATGAGATGACACCATTTGAGAAACTGTATGGTTACTTTGTGGAAATTTTTACCCCTACCGTCTGGACAATGCCCCCCCCCCCCTCCGACTGGAGCACGCCCCCCTCCGTTTGGATAGCGCCCTCCACCCCATGCCATTGGTAGGCAGCCCCCCCTCCTCAACGTTAGCACGTAGCCCCCTCCCTCCTCCCCCCCCCCCCCCCCCCCCCTTCCCCCCCCCCCCGCCCCCGCCCCGTGATCATCGAAGAAGAAGGAGAGAGAGGGAAGGAGAAGAAGAGAAGAAGAAGAAGGGAGAAAAAGAGAAGAAGAAGAAGAGGAAGAAGAGGGAGAGAGGGAAGGAGAAGAAGAGAAGAAGAAGAAGAAGAAGAAGAAGAAGAAGAAGGGAGAGAGGGAAGGAGAAGAAGAAGAAGAGAGAAAAAGAGAAGAAGAAGAAGAAGAGGAAGAAGAGGGAGAGAGGGAAGGAGAAGAAGAGGAGAAGAAGAAGAAGAAGAAGAAGAAGGGAGAGAGAGAGGAGAAGAAGAAGAAGGGAGAGAGAGAGGAGAAGAAGAAGAATAGACAAGAGAAAGGAGTTTGGAAGCTTCCAAGAAGCTTCCAAAGCATCTCCTTTAGGAGGTGTTTCACCCGCAAGACCCGGATTAATTTTTCCTTAATTTGTGACCACATCGATTCAAGTGCAAAGGCCATGAGGATTGGTGGGAAGCTGCTAGGAAATTCCTGTGCATGTAATAACTATCCCCACACACGAAGGCCACTAGATTTCCGCAAAAGATGGCAAGAGGCACTCAACAAGCAACTCTATAGGTGTTTCTACCCAAGGCGGAGGAGTGGCTGCTAACGGTGTTTCGATTATCAAGAATCAGGTCCATGATTCCACACTCCTTGTCGATGAACTCAATATGTTAAATGATTACATAACCTCGTATATACAAAGTTCATGAAATATGTATCGAATAAATTCATAGGGAATTTTTGCAGTAGACACTCTCATAAAAATTGTTTCATTGCATAGTCTAGCATATGAGTTGCATGACTATTTGCAAACATGGGGTGATTTCATGGAAGTCACCTGCACTAATGGAATGACTCAGTATTACCTTCGTGTCCCAAATATATTAATTATGCTCCATCATGTATTGAATTGGAAATGGCATATCCTAGGGTCTTCTCTTGAGATTGATAGTGAAATGCATAAAGTATCACAGTCATATTAGATACATGCAAGGAAAACTTCTACATGCATGGGAAAGATTCTTGCATAAACAAGCAACATGTTAAGTCACATGCATTGAAAGGACCTTCGCATGTGTCGTACAAATCTATTGCTTGTGACTAATATTTATCATGGGTTTCTTTCATACCTTAATTTCATGATCATGAAAATATAAGTGCATGGAATGGTAGACATATCTTAAGGGTATTTCTCTCGAATTGATTAGCGAAATCAAGTGATATGGTTGTTGCATCCATACTAGATGCATACAAAGGAACTATTGCGTGCATGGGTAATATCCAGATTGCACGCATAGAGAGATTGCATGAAATTAATGGGCATTAGAATGCTTGAATTCATGCTTTGTACATTGGCCTTGAAATCATTGAGTAAAGTCAATACTTGTCTTAATCAACGTAGTTAGACAAGCTCAAAGAAAGGGTTAGAAAGGGCAAACATTAGTGCATGTGAGTACTATTGAAAAAGGGGGGTTAAGATCAGGTATATTCTTGAATCACCAAAAGTATCATTGGTCAATTAGGGATCGAAGGAAAGATCACATAGATACTTCAAGGGATCTAGGAGATAACTAGCAAGTTGCCCAACTAAGGACAACAGGGTTGTCCATGACCTAATTTTACCAAGAGACCTAAGGTAAGGATAATTAGGGTCGGCAAGGTACAAACCCTAACCAGAAGATAAAGGGGAAACAAGCAACCTAGCTTGCCAGGCCCTTGGGATCTCGCCAAGTTACGAATGATCCAGGATCAGATGCTGGGAGCATCTGGGAAAAAGGAATCACACCTTAGCAGTTGGTCGTACAAACGACCTTTGAGATGATCGTGATTGTACACTTAGGTACATTGTTTGAACTTCCTTGCTCAAGGAACTAATTCAAGGCAAAACACTTAATGCTTCAAGTTAAAAGGCTGGAGGGAGAGGTAGGATCAGCTACCTTTGACTGTCTACCTGGCCCTATCCAAGGGGGTTGTTAGCCGTGCTGGGTATATGGACCTAACCTGCTGCGAGAGGTCTCTCTGTGGGTGCTGCTTGGAGTGGGAGGACGCTTGGGTGCCAGGGGAGGCTCTAGCTCTAAATTCCTTGCCTTGGATCCCGCACAAGAGGCTGACGTGACTCGAGATGGGATCTCAAGGCACGTGTACTAGTCTACGTGCGGAACTTGGAGCAACAATCCTATTGATTGCTGGGATAGCCTTCGAGCATGATACTTGATGTATTTAGGGACGATGATAAATAAAGATCATATATTTGAAAACGGAACTTGCTTGACATTGTCTTTGTGTCAGCACCTAAGTTACGTGAAGAAACCTGTGTTTAAGTTGATTAATTAAGGAAGTTGCTTTTGCATGCCAAACATAATGTGGTAGGTAATTAGATAACTAAGCAAACCAAGGAAAGTGCGGTGGACATGACTTGGGTCCATCCTATGGAAGAGTGGTCCCGATTAGCTGGGAACTTTTCTCAAAAGACGTGATAATGAGACTGTGAAGACCTAGTATGAGTAGAGTTAGAATCCCAATTTATGCTGTTTTAGGAAAACGGAATGGGACTATGCCTTATGGGCATGGAGGTTGAGCTTCGCATCCCTCTCGTTTCCCATTCTCCATGAACCAAGCGCAACATAAATCCGCATTGACTCTGTTGTTCCTACACAAAGTGGTTCATCTGGAGCTCGACGCTAGGTACTTCCTAGAGACTTTGCTGATAGGAAGGAAACCCTGATTTCAGGTTGTGGGAATGGCTGGACACTTCCACTTTGGGCAGACTCGGGAAGACCTAGATTGCAAACCCTGTGACATTCCTTGCAAGTGCGAGGCAGCGCTTTCTAGACTCTCTTCCTGATGGGCTGTTAAGACATGTCCCACAAGTGGACAAGCGGACACGTTACACTTATAGGGCATAAATAGGGGAAAAATTGAAAAGATGAGTAACTAGATGTTTTGGAATAGCAAGGGGAGTGATCGATGAGATTAAGGTTGTGCCTAGCAACAGTTTAAGATCCCAAGAGGCAAGGAAAAGCCTCATTTGTAACCTGACATTGTGAGAGAGAGAGAGAGAGAGATCTTGGAGATCCTTACTTGGCAATGGATTGGATCGAGCTAGATTAGAGGTTTTTGTGACATCTAGGTATATGAGATCCTTGCTCTACTTCCCTAGTTGTATTTTGGAAAATCTAGAGTGCCAGCATTGCTTGTATCAGTAGTTTTTTATTGAATCATAGTCAAGTATATCATTTCGGCCCCGCTGGAATCAGACAACTATAATAGTGTTCGATTTTGAGAATCAGACACTTGGACCACCTTGTCCAATTTTCCAAATCAAACACTTAGGATCAGACCTGCCACATCACCACTTGGACAACTAACCCCTTAGAATCGGAGAGGCAAGAATTAGACACACCACCTTGTCTGATTGGACACTCGACCCATCCAATTGTGAAAGTCAGACCATAGAATCGGACCTAGTTGTTGAGATGACAAGCTCAACACATGCAAACATTGATGATGCACCGCCTGGTTAGATAGGTCCACACATCTACACTTAGCATGTCGGTGGTCATTATGACTCTCACATGGCCACTGACTCATTAATTATTATATTCAGGTTGTTACACCTATTTACAGCTGGCATAGTTATAGGGCCAGTCAACTAGTGCAGTCGGTTATACATTGTTTGACTTAGTAGGCCACTTTACTTTATGTTGTATCTTATCTATACTTAGTGTACATTGTAAAGAGTGTGGAAGAAGAAGAAGAAACATGCAAGAAAACGTTTTGACCTCCATCTCTCTTCTTGTCTCTTGAGTGAGCTTGTCCTTGTGCATTCTGTGTGTGTTCAGCGCAGCATCTTGAGCAAGTCTCCCCACCACGCAATTCTTGACATGGTATCAGAGCTCTGCCACTGACAGAGGATGATTTCAAAGGCTCAAGTGAAGGAGAAGAAGCAAGGTTCGAGGAAGCAAGCCACGGGTAAGAAGCTCTCCCATCCTTCCACTCTTTCTCTTGGATAGTGCCTGTAGAGGCATCGGAAGCAGGGCAGAGCAAAAATCTCAGATTGCAGTGATATTTGGTGTGCGCGAAGAGTGTTGTGTATTCTACAGATAGGCTCTTTAGGGCTTTCCCATAGTTATTTTGGGCATCTAAGACCGTTTCAGGCCCCGTTTTAGAGCCGCAAGGTTGCGGACAACAGTTTCAGGGTACACTGTGATTTCGACTGTTTTGCCTGAAAGTGGGTGTATAGGTTACAGATTACGAATCTGTAATTCTTGAGGTGTTTGCAGGAAGCAAACATAAGGTTTATCTGCAAACAGGTTGCAGATTGCATGTATTGTTGAGCAGACAGTGAACAAGGCTATCTGGTGTATTACTGTGCACTACAGGTTGAGGGTTGCAGAAGATTTGCTTGTTGTTTGGTATTAGTTTTGTGATAATGGCAGAGAACAGTGGAAGCTCCATCATTGAGAAGCTCGATAAGAAGAACTACCCTTCATGGAAGTTCCGTGTCACGAACTTTCTTATTGGAAAAGGCCTTTACGAGTTTGTTTCAGGTAAAGAAAAGGAGCTAGAGGTGAGTGATCCTCCAACTGCAGAAGAGACAAGGCATGGAAGGAATGGAATGCAAAAGACAAGAAGGTCATGTATTGACTATCTGCAGTAATTTACAATAATATGCTGGGACATATTAGAAATGCAGAGAATTCATATGCAGCTTGGACCATACTTGAAAGTATATTTTCCGTAAATACAAAGGCACAAAAGATTCAACTCAAACAAGAGTTGAATACATTGAAGAAAGGGAAGATGTCTATCAATGAGTATGCACTGAAGGTAAGGAGCATTGCAGATGCATTGGCAGCGATTGATGCAATGCCCGATGATGATGATTTGGTGTCGTCTACCTTGGGTGGACTTAACAATGAAAAGGCTTGGAAGTCTTTTGTAACTTTCGTATACGTCAGAAAGCCATTTCTAGATTTCGATGAGTTGGTCTCCCTTATCATCACTGAAGAGATCAACATGCAGAGTGAGACATCTGAAAGAAGTGGTGAACATGTCCAAGCTTTCTACTCCAATTCAGGAAGGGGACGTGGCAGGTTCTCTTCAAGAGGCCGTGGTATAGGACGTGGTAGTGACAACCAGCAAAACAGATTGAATCAACAATTTGGTGATATGCAGGTTTGAGGAGGTCATGGTAACTTTAGAGGTAGGGGGAGCTTTAGAGGAAGAGGTGGATGGCAGAATAGAGGTTCTAACAACTCTAGTATTGTGTGTCACTACTGTGGCAAAACAGGTCATATTGCAGCCCAATGTTATGCTAAGAAAGATGATATTCACAGTGGTAAGTTGCAGCAAGGAATCTATGCATCGTCTTCACGACAGATGAAGACAAAAATGAATGTTTGTTTGTTATGCAGCATGTGCTGAATGCTACTACAGGAAAGGGAACACATGATGATGTTTGGTATGTTGATTTAATTGCATCCAATCATATGACCAGCCATGTAGAATGGTTTGGAGAGATGCAAGATTTGCAAAATGCAGATTATGTGCAGACGGGTGATGATTCATGCCACCCAATTTCACACATTGAAAAAGTTCCATTGTCCTTGCATGATGGTAAGACAAAGAGTATTTCAGATGTATTATATGTACCATCTATTACAAAGAACTTGGTGTCCGTCGGTCAAATGGTAGAGCAAGGGCTATAAGTCAGATTTAATGCAAAGGGCTGCTTTGTAGAAGACTTCAATGACAAGTGTAGGTTGGTAGCAAAGGGAAGTAGAGTTGGATGTATGTTTACTCTAGATGTTGGAATTCCTACTATGAATGGTGCTATGTATGTTTACTCCGGATGCTGGAATTCCTACTATGAATGATGCTATGTATACTAAAGGAAAAGGTGTTGTTGTAGATATTGAAATTTGGCATAAATGCATTGGACATGCAAATGTACAAAGGCTGAAATTAATGCAGTCCAAAGGGTTGGTTACAGGTTTGCCTATATTTAGAATTGCAGAATTTCATAAGGTATGCGAAGCATGTCAATTTGGTAAGCAGACAAGACAACCCTTTTCACATGACAGAGATGTAAGCAGAAATATCATTGATGTTGTGCATACAGACATTTGGGGGCCTACACAAAATGTATCTCTTGGAGGTCATACTTTGTCAGATTCATTGATGATTGTTCTAGAAAGCTGTGGGTATATTTTATGAAGGAAAAGAGTGAAGCATTTGAGCACTTTAGAACTTTCAAGACTGCAGTTGAAAGAGAAATATGCTTGAAAGTAAAGTGCTTGAGGTCAGATGGAGGGGGAGAGTACCTCTTGAATGAGTTCAGTAATTTTCTGAGGTCTCATGGGATAAAGAGACAGTTCACATGCAAATATACCCCATAGCAAAATGGGGTTGCAGAAAGGAAAAACAGGCATATTGCAAAAGTTGCATGCTCCTTGATGGCTGAAAATAATATGCCTAAGCATTTTTGTTCTGAGGCTGTTCATACTGCTGTTTATATTATGAACAGAACTCCCACAGTTGCAGTTCATGGGATGACTCCTGAAGAATGCTTTACTGGCAAGAAGCCTGATGTATCGCACTTGAAGGTATTTGGCTGTGTTGCATACATTCATGTGCCAGATGAGCTACAGGAGAAGCTTGATCCAAAGGCAAAAAAATATGTTTTTATTGGATATTCTTTAGAGTAGAAAGGGTATCACTGTTATAACCCTGTCACATGTAAGTTCCGAGTGAGCAGGGATGTCATCTTTGATGAAATGAGCTGTTGGTATGCATCTAGTGGTGATGCATTGGATGATGATGATGATCATGACACTCATGTGCAGGTTGAAAAGCAAGAATCATGGACTCTTAGTGGACTAGAGACATCATTTAGTAGTCCTTGGTCTGGGAAACTAAGGAGTACCTCTACATCTTCAGGTGCATCTATTAGCACTACAGGTAAAGACAAAAGAAAGAATAAAGTGTCACATGGCATTGATGTAGTTCTTGATGGAGACTCCAGTGGCTCATAGAGCTTGGATGATGAGCTTGGTATTCCTTCGGTCAGGACACTAGGTGTACAGAGAGCTCATAGTAATGTAAAGGCTCCATTGAGTGATCCGGTGGTACGCAGATCTAGCATTGTCAGATACCCTATTAAAAGATTTGGTTTTGAAGGTTATGCAGCTCACCATTATGCTTATATGGTGAAACTAGTTGAGGATGTTGAGCCCACATGTTTTGAGGAGGCTGTTGGTCATGCTCATTGGGATGTAGCAATGGATGAGGAAGAAGTGTATATGGATCAACCAGCAAGTTATGAAGATTTAGAGCATCCCACGTATATGTGCAGGTTGAAGAAAGCGCTCTATGGGCTCAAGCAAGCACCTAGAGCATGGTCTGACAAGATCAAACAGTATCTTGTCAATATTGGCTTTTATGTTTTTGATGTTAATCACTCACTTTATGTGAGAAAGGGAGATGTAGGCTTGGTCATCATAGTCATCTATGTGGATGAATTGATTATTACAAGTGATAGTGATAGTGGGATTGCTAAAGTCAAGGATTTTTTGAAGAAGAAGTTTGAGATGAAGGATTTAGGTGAGCTAAGGTATTTCCTTGGCATTGAGGTGATTAGATGTGATGATGGTATGTGGCTGTCCCAAAGACAATATGGCTTGGATATGTTGTTCAAGTATGGTATGACAGCATGCAAACCACTTTCAGTCCCGTTGGAGCAAAATGTAAAGTTGAGTGCTGATGTTGGGGATGAGATAGAAGACCCTACTACGTTCAGGAGGATAGTGGGGAGTTTGATCTACATGACCATTAGAAGGCCAAACTTGAGCTACGCTGTTGGTCTTGTGAGTCAGTTTATGCAAGTACCTAGAAAGCCACATTTGGATGCAGTCAGACACATATTGAGATATGTGAAGTCCACATTACATTATGGACTTTTCTATGAGGCAGGTACAGATGTACATGTGTTTGGATACACAGATGCAGATTAGACTGGTAGCATGTCTGATAGAAGATCTAGCAGTGGATACATGTTCTCTCTTGGTAGTGCAGCAGTTGCTTGGAGCAGCAAAAAGCAATCTATAGTTGCTTTGTCGAGTACAGAGGCTGAGTATAGAGGTGCTGCTGTTGCAACATGTGATGTAGTATGGCTATAAAAGTTAATGGCTAATTTGGATGTGCAGGTGGAAGGTCGAGTTGTCATTTATTGTGACAACATGAGTAGTATACAGTTGGCTAGGAACCCTGTGTTCCATGCCAGGACAAAACATATTGAGGTACACTACCACTTTGTGAGAGAAAAGGTACTAGCAGGTGAGATTGACTTGGTGTATATCAGCACACAGGATCAGGTAGCTGACATCTTCACGAAGGCATTGGGTACAAAGAAGCTTCAAAAGTTTCGAAGCTTACTTGGAGTTGCAGAGATGCAGATGAGCTTGAGGGGGAGTGTTGAGATGACAAGCTCAACACATGCGGACATTGATGATGGACTGCCTGGTTAGATGGGTCCACACGTCTATACTTAGCATGTCGGTGGTCATTATGACTCTCACATGGCCACTGACTCATTACTTATTATATTCAGGTTATTACACCTATTTACAGCTGGCATAGTTATAGCGCCAGTCGATTAGTGTAGTCGGTTATGCATTGTTTGACTTAGTAGGCCATTTTCCTTTATGTTGTATCTTATCTATACTTAGTGTACATGGTAAAGAGCATGGAAGAAGAAGAAGAAACTAGCAAGAAAACGTTTTGTCCTCTATCTCTCTTCTTGTCTCTTGAGTAAGCTTGTCCTTGTGCATTCTGTGTGTGTTCAGCGCAACATCTTGAGCAAGTCCCCCCACCACGCGATTCTTGACACTAGAGACCTGTCTGATCGAACACTAATCCAAATTAGACCAAGCACCCCTGTCCAATTCCTAGAATTAGATATATCCGAATCAGACCACCCCACGCTGTTCGATTGGACATACCCTATCTGATTGTGACAATCGGACGCATTCTCAATTAGACATTGGTAAATCAAATGTCCAATTCTGGGAATCAAACTCTAGTAAATTGGACATAGCCTGAGAGAAAAAATCTAGAAATTTGACAAATGCTGACTGCCAAAGAGCGTGATCTGCGCTAAGAGAACTCACCTAATATCTTACAAACAATTACAGACCTAAAAATTGTAGTCGAACACTGAGGAATTATGTTTACGAAATATTTTAGCAAACTTGACATGCTTAGTGCTGTAGGCTAATTTAAGATCCCAAGTTGACCAAGCTGAAGGACACAACATAGACCCTAACAAGCG
Organism: Lygodium microphyllum; assembly: GCF_053477565.2. Taxonomy (NCBI): domain Eukaryota; kingdom Viridiplantae; phylum Streptophyta; class Polypodiopsida; order Schizaeales; family Lygodiaceae; genus Lygodium; species Lygodium microphyllum. Next base: position 73,482,619 of record NC_141151.1, on the reverse strand, counting down.
GCAAGGAAGACTAAGAAGGGAGCTTAGAGCCCCATCAAGCCATGAGCACAAGCAGGAGTGCGGAAGCTAAATAGTAATCTTGTCTTCGCACTCATACTGTTTTCCAGCACCACCTGAAGTACACTTGATAAAAGTTGAAAGCCTGATTGCGCATAGTGTATGGAAAAGAGCACACACACACACACACACACACACGGTGGCTATAAATTGAGAATTGTTTGTAAGTAATAAGGAACACACTCATATGCAATAACATGAAGGAACCCACTAGAAGGAGAAGACCTTGACACTTGGCTAGGTGATTGAAACCCCAAGTGTAGGACCCAGCTGAAAACACAACAGAGAAGCCAAGTGTAGTAAGGACAGACCCCATCGGAGAAGTATGCCTACTTGACCTAATCAATATCATCGACAACTTGGTGGAGCATGAGACCGTGGACATGGCAGAGACAAGCACTAACCATAAGGAGCTCGATCTAGAAGGTCTCCCGAAAAGAACTACAATCGAGAGTAGCAAACTTGAACTTGCAACAGAGCATAGAAATGTGGAAAATTTAGCAGGTGATAGTGCTAGCAAGAAGAAATAGAACATGTCTTGATGCCGAGAGGGAAAGAGAGCTAGAGGGAGATCTTACGCTAAGCGAGCTTCTCATGAAGTGACTATTACAAAGTGCCACTACAATGGAAACCTCGTTGCTTGTAAGATTAGGATTTACTCAGGGCTCTAAGAGCCGGTCTAAAATCTTGATAGTCGCAAATCAGCTAGATAAGTACCAGCCAAACGATGACCCATATAGCTTTGTAGAGCAGTTTGAGCAAGTCTACAAGGCCAAAAGGCCTCACTGATCTTACTTTGCACGTGCAAGCTTTTGGTCTATGCTTAGCAGATAAGGGTAGGGCTTGGTACAAAGTCTCGATGCTACTGAGAAAACTGACTTTAACAACCTCAAGAGTCTCTTCGTTAAGAGATTCTCTGATTTGGGTACTTTGACAACCATCTAGTGTGGTTGATGAATGTCAAGCAGAGGGATAAGAAGGATATCTGAGATTACGTGACCCATGTGAGGACTCTCTTCAAGAGAATCCCACCTAAACCAGAGACTAGTGTCCACAGTATTCATTAATGTAATACGAAGCGAAGAGCTCTTCAAGGTCTTGGCTGGAAACTCGAGCTTACAACAAGACATGCTGATGAGGGTCTTTGAAGAGTCCATTAGACTGGATGACCAGCTCAAGGAGAGAAATTCTAGGAGCTCGAATTGAGAAGAGACTACCTCTAGGAATCCCGAGATAGCTTCAACGACAAGTGAAAGATTAGGCCCAAGTGCTCAGCATAAAGTCAAGGGCACTAACTCAAGCTAGGAGCTAGCGGAGATGAGGATGGAGCTAGCTAGATTACACGAAATAATGGGACGACTGACAAACCCTCACATCCAATGCTTATATTGTGGCAGAAACCACCTGCTAGTTGAGTGTCAAGACCCTCAGTCCCAACCTTGTTCCAATTGCGGTAGGTTCAGCCACGATGCCATGCATTGCAGGCTACCAAGGACACTATTGTTTTCACAACCATATAATCAACCATACCTAGTGAATAGGCTGCCAAACTTCTTCAGAAGGGGAGCCCCATTCGCTCTCCTAGCACCCAATGATACAAAGCAAGTCATTCCTAAGATGGAGATAAACCCACAGGCATACCTAGACCACATGGACTCTAATGACCCATCCACCAAGTATGCTCCAATCCACTATGTGGAAGAGTCGAATGACAAAGAACCTTACATACACCCTTACATCTCGTACAACGAAGAGGGCAATGCAATCCTTATGGACTAATACCGACTAGTACCAGTGATGGTGTTAGGTAGAGGAAGAGGTAAAATCTTAGGAGGGCAGACCCAAGAACCAATCACATGCTGGACTTGCAGTCACCCATGACATATCTCTTCACGCTACCCTGAATGGGAGCAAGTAAATAAAGACAAGACTGATCAGAGATGTGCTGAATGTGGAATCACACACCTCTTTGTTGATTGCCCTAGACAAAATTCCTCCTCTAACTTTGCAAACGATCCATCAGTCTCATTGGAATTTTTTGGTATCGAGACACTCGATGGGGAGGCCACGCCTATCCTATTGCATATGCCTTATGCACAGACAAAGCAGGCTGGCATATCATTGCCAAGGTCGAGCAACTTAGATGCAACCTCAATCGAAAAGAGGAGGTATAGGAGAAGGAGGAAGAAATCAAACAGGTTAGTTGGTAACTCATCAACAAATCTTAAACCACTGAAGATCTCTTGAATGAACCTAAGTGGCGATGGACCAAAGTGCATGACTTAAACTTGATGTACAATTGGGCCTTAGTCATCACTGATAAGAAGAAGAATGAGTATCAGGACTTAGGAGATGATGGGCAGTCAAATGAGGCCAATTCTGATGAGACGAGTAGAAGGACTACTACTCCTTGATTTATGAGAGTGAAGGGGAGATTGATACAGTAGAATACCAGATTGAGAGATGCACAATCAAGAAAATCTGAGCAGACTCCAAACCATGCAAGGGAAATGCCTTTAGAATCAAAAAAGGAGTCGTGTGCATGGATTGCGGTCGCAGTTGGTTAGCCAAGCTACGACCACCAAGAGAGACTCCCTCTTCTAGCGAAGATGGAGAGTTTGATTCTAAGTTGAAAGTGAGCTTAGAAAGTAATCTTGAGATACCTTGACTTGCTAAGACTAGACACACCAAAGGGGACCTAACCATTCACCTGAGGTGTTGAAGGTTAAAGGAGAAAAGGAGGAAACATCCTAGGGATACATAGGCAAAAGAGAAAACTCAAAAAAGCCATCTCACTACACACATCCCACCTTCCAACTGCTACACATCGATGTCATGGGACTGGTACTAAACTAGGAGGGGGTAATGTTAATCCCAGCACAAGTAAGAAAGTGAAAAAAGTAGTAAAGCACAAGTCGGGACCTAAGAGAGGGGCCCAAGAGAATATCAAACTCAACGGAAGAGGTAGAAAGGAGAACAACTAAAAGTGCAAAGGCGTCCTCAAAAATCAAGTCAAAGGCAAAATCACATTTTTAAATACAAGGCACCCCTAAAACTATTGTAAAAGAGCACCAGGATCCCTCTTGTGCAAATTGTAAAGGTAGATGGGTAGTAGAAAGGAAGCTAGGAAGATATGAAGACAATGGGAAAGAGGGTCGACCATGTAAAAAAAAGGAATAAGGGGATGACTGCTCAAAAAGTGATTTAGGGTTTTGTATGTATAAAGTTGAAAAGTGAATGAAGAGCTCATTCTTTGGTGTGTGGCAAAGTGGACTCTTTCCCTTTTCTCCTTCTCTTCTCTTGATTGCTTGCTTGTGAGTGCTTGAGGGAGGGAGTGAGTGTGAGGGTGAGGGATCTTGGAGGTAAATCCCTCCACAATCTCCTCTCTTCTTCTTCTTTTCTCTTCTCTTCTCTCGTCTTATGCGTGGCTATGGAGGAAAGAGCTTGGAGGAAAAGGCTTGAGGATGCTTGAGCTTGCATCAGGAATCATGGAGCTATCAGAGTGCTTGAGAGGAAGCAACTCAATTGGTTATCAAGGTATGCTCACTACACTCGTAGAGAGGGATAGTGTGTTTGCTATGTGAGAGGTAGCCATTAGTGCTCACTTGAAATGCTTGAAGGAGTTATCGGTCTATTGGTCTTGGCGGTTGATCGAGAGCTTGCCTTTCCTATGGAGGATGGATCTTGGAGGAAGAGGCCTAGGGATGCTGGAGCTTGCATCACAAATTGTGGAGCTATCGAAGTGCTTGAGAGAGGAAGCAACTCAATCAGGCATCAAGATTAGCTCACTACACTTGTAGAGAGGGACAGCAAGTAGGCTATGTGAGAGGTAGCCATTAGTTCTTGCTTGAAACACTTGAAGGAGTAAGTGGTCCGTGGGTCTTGGTGGTTGAGCGAGAGCTCACCTTTACAATGTGCTACCTTGTCTCCCTGACTCATTGCACCTCTTCTATATCTCCTAGAGGTCTTGACACTTGGCAACTAATGGCAAACATTTTGACATTGTGTGGCTTGCTCTTGAGAATTTATTAGAAGTGCATACATATTAAGGCTTAATGCTATTCAAGTATACCATTTGCATACATTGATGTCCAATATTGTTACTTGGACACAGATATAGTTGAGTTGCTTCAATGATTGTCTTTTTATGAGCTTGAAGACTTACTTGAGCTTTATGATCCTGGATATATTGGTTGATGTCTATGGACACTCAAAGATTATGTACTTGATATATTGAGCCTTGCATTATTCTTTTACACATTGGATACACTTTAGTGGAAGTGCTTTTGAGATATTTGTATTTACTTGGATACATTGTATTAGAGCTTTGGATTTTCTACAGAGTTGAGCTTGGTTTAAAGAGATAGTGGGACTTTTACCTTATGTACATGCTCTCTTGGATAAGCTTGGGTGTAGTTACACCTACTAGTGGGCTGATTTGATTTACATGTTTTGGGCATCCGCACTTATCTCTGTCATCACTAGGATTTGGTGAGGTATACATGCTTCTTAGTTATGTATTGAGCTTCATTACTTTTTGCTTAGTCAGTTGTCTAGTTGACATATCTCTACACTTGATGTTGAAATCTCTTATATACATAATGTCTATGCCTATGGGATGTATTGGTTATCGACTCCCTTGAGTTTAATACCAACTGTACATCTAATCATTGTTGCTTGTTGCTCTTATATTTTAGAAATCTTGGTGGTGGGATATTTTTTGATTATTTGCCCAATGAAGAAGTCTTGCCATAACTACTGTATTTATTATAGTAGTGTTGTAATTACAATTTTTAGCATTATTTTGGAGAGCAGACATTTTACTTTTGCATTCTATTGCTTAATGTTGGTGGATAGCTCTATACTTTGGTATTCTCTCTTGTTTTTCCCCTTGGTTTGGCTATGTTTTAGGGGCTGATTTGCAATCATTTACGGTAGTTCATTCCCTTGGACTGTGTATTGGAATACTATCATTATGGTTGGTTCTTCAAATGATAGTGTTATTTCAATATTGAAAAGCTTTCTTATTGTTTTAAGGCTGCAATGCGGGCCTCCTAGTGGAAGAAAAATAGACAAAGCATCCTTGGAATACAAGTTTTAAAGTTGCATTAGAAGGCGAACCTCACATCGGTTCCAAAATTTTGTAAAATGTTTTTAGCAATGGGACTGAAAATACAAGTTCTAGTAGTGCAAGAGTCTCAGATGAACAAATAAAAATTTTGAGACTGTAATTTAGACACCGAACGCGAGAAGAATTGGATCTTAGGGGAACCGCTCATAAATATATGTATATATAGAGAGAGTTCAAAATAAGAGGCTTTCAAAACACCATTTTTATACATTTTTTACATACAAAAAGGTGTCATATAAAGGAGTTAGTTACGAATTGAATAAAAAAGGATTGTATTTAATTTTTAAAAAATCATAGATTAGGATTATAAATAGGCCATAAGCACATGTTACACACACACACACAACTCCTCAAGAATTGGATGCATGGGAGGAGGAGAAAAAAGTGAGTCTAAAAATACTTTAAAGTGGGGGGGTTGTGACCTTTGGGATCCCCTCCAACCAACCAACTTTTCAGTAGGGGGAAGGTGTTTTTTTTTTGTGCAAGAAAAATAAAGAGATAGAGGAGATGTAGATTAACGAATGGTGATAGGGGGGGGGGGGGGAGCATAAGAGGCCATAGTAACCTATGAATACCTATAACAATAGATTACATAGACTTTCTAATAAATTTTAATGCTTTTTTGCCACCTCTGCCTTGGCAAATAGTAGCCTGATTATAGCATTATGTAAACCTAGACCTTCTCTCTCCTCCCTATTCTACATTTAAGAGAGAAAGAAGGATTATTTGATGGAAAGGGTATACACAATGATTCTAGGATGTGATAGCATACTCATTGATGAATTTGGTAGCATCAAGGACTCCGATTTATCAAACACAGATGTGTCACGTGTGGGGTGTCGAAGGGGTTTTAGTCAAAAGATCGTATCTAGTGGGGATGATAGAGAAAAGTAAGTAGAGAATAGGAGATAAAAAGAAGAAAAAGAATAGCCAAGAGATTCAAATGAATCCCAAGAAGGCTAGAAATCAGGTTCTCTTCAAGACATGTCCATACATCATGGATCAATCATAAAATCTTTTGCCAAGTCTATCAAAGCTTTTACACAATATAAAGATAAATCTCAATGATTCGAAGCACTATATATTGATAGAACTTGAGAAGCTAAACAAAATCCTTGTACGAAACTCCAAATACACTTCAACCTTGTGTATTGTTTATTATTATAGCAATCATAAGCTGATTGTTTGATGGTTAAACTCCAAGACTAATAGTTCTTGGATTATCTAGACAATGTCTACTACTACTCGAAAACAATCTCCAAGCATTAGATTGAGTGGTGGATTTTTGCCCCAAAAAAGTGCAAAGAATTTGCCAGGAAATCCAAATTTTAGGAGAAAATTGGATCCCATTGAAGGCAGTAAAGGCAATTGGGTTGATTTTAAGCGGCAACAAGCGGAAGACAGGGTTTCAAAGTGGTTTTGAAGAGCACTCGTAAAATTTTCATAATTTTTTTGAACATCGGATCAAGCCAAAGTGAATGACCGGTAGTGCTGGACTCCCAGTAAGGCATAAATTTTTGGAAGTTGAAATGGAGGTCGAGAAGTCAAAGTGCGGGAGGCCGAACATGCCAAAAGCCAAAGAGGGCCAAACTTAAAATTGCTTGGGCATGGACTTGTTGGGAGGGCCAAAGGCCCCTAATTAAAAAAATTTTGAAAACAAATTTAGGGGGGGTGCCGTTTCAAAACGGGGGCCTGCAGTACGTGCCACCCCCCATTATAGGCGATGATCATGATGAGAGGCATGAAAGAGGCTACAACCAACCCCCCAATCGGATCTAGGCAATGAACTTCTATAGTCCTTCGCCTCCAATCGCTGCCTCTGGCTCGTGAGATGACTGTCCGAACGGTCTAATCCAAATCTAGTCTTTCTCTATCATCCGTCTCTCTCCACCAAACGAGGGTTCATATATGAAGAATCAAGAAGGGAATGTGGCTGAAGGATTCTTGTTGGACGGTGATAATTTACATGAATCTTGTTTGCATTATGATTGAGGGTTGTACATGGAAAAATGTAGAACATCTAATGATATATGATCGCAATAATTAAATTCGAACTCAAAAAGCATCTTTTTAGAGAAAAAATGGAGGCGGTTTTGTTGGTTTCGAGTGGAAAAATGAAATTCACATGGGATAAAATTATGATTAAAAATATCTTTCAGCTGTCATAATTAGTCAAGAATCATAGATAAGAAAATACCCTATTTTGATGAATAGATCAATAGGAAAAATAAGAGAAAGATGGGTTTTTCTGCTTTAAACATTAAGAAAAATATTATTAATATTTGTGAATGTTTAACAAGGATGAGTCATGAGGATTAAACCTCAGGTAATCCTTGTTTTTATGTTAGAGTGCGGTTTTATTGCTTTATACATGGAAAATGACATAAAAATGAACTCTACACCTATGCAGCATTGTAAAACCTAAACGGTTTGGGGAAAGAGGGATTGTAAGAGTGAGAGGTTGTTGGAAATACATAAAATTCTAATTAATTTAGTTTATGCATGCACAGCATATAGGCCGATAAAAATTTAAGTTTAAGGAGAGTAGTAGCATGCGGAAACTTGGTTCTAGCCTTTAGCAACGCACCAACATCGAGTAGATTGGAAATCATTAAAGGATTGTTTTTGCACACCACATGGTTGATTTCTAATCATAAAATGCTTTCGCACAATGGTCATAAACTTTTGAATTTCGCATGCCACATGGTATAAAACTTGGATGCATAGCACTTGATTGCCTAAGAAACGACCAACGTGGAGTGTGTGAGGATTCCCAAGTTGTAGGCTAGATCATTTCTTGGGGAAAGTGCTTGGTGAGGAAACATTAAAGTCTCCTAAATCGTTCAAAATCAAAGAGTGGAGACTATTCATATGTCCTTAGACGCTCTTGGCCGTGAGGCCGTGTGGGGTGTCTTATGTGTCTTAGAGGTTCGGCTAGTACTAGAGAGTTAGTGTTGGGCCCAACTTTACCAGAGCATTTTTCGAGATCTACCTACTAGTGGTGGTTTCTGTGCCTTGGTTGATTGGGATCTATTCTTTAGTGTATGCCAAAAATTAGTGAGCTAGACTCACAAGATCGTCAAGCGAAGCTCCAAAAGCAAGAAAGGGCTGAATGAGCTAGATGTCGGGAAGAGATAAACACAAGATACTCTCTGCAAAGGAGTGACCCAATAGCTTTGCAAGGGTGGGGTTTTAATAACCCTAGCTCGGCACATAGTTCATTAGGGGGAGGAAGCTCTACTTCTTTCCCCCCTCCAATCAGTCCCTCCACTTCGAGTGGAGCTCTAGTTCTGGTTGTTTGAACCCATGTAGTACTAGTGAATGTGGTTGTTACCATGGCATCACAACCTATTTCTATACTTGCTAGAGTGGCGTATTTGCCAGCTTTAGGTTTCCCCCTACCCATCTTTAATGGGTTAGTGGAGAATGATGTGGAACTGCACATTAATGAATTCCAAAAGTTGATGTTCAACTATCGTATCTAAGATGAAGGAAATTTAATGATGTTCTTTAATATGATTCTCAAAGGAAGGGTTGCCATATGGTATTGGGCAGCCTAGAGGTGGCGGGAACCATAACCACTATTGATTTATTTTTTGAAGCCTTTCAAAGGGAGTTTGCCCTTGAAAGGGGTGGTCAATATGGGCTATGTGTACTAAATGTGACATGTCAAGAGCCACATGAGGATATTTGAGCATATACCAAGAAGTTAAAAGAGGCCTTTTGCAAATTGTAAGCCTCTATCCCTATCCCATGTCCAACTACAATATTTTTTGCATGGTCTGGATTTCAATATTTAGGTGCAATTGAGTAGTGTCACTTTGCGAGATGTAGATACCACCATTAGACGAGCACAAGAAGTAGAATCCCGACTACAAGTGGCCTATGCCTCTTGAACTAATCTTAATATGGGTGTAGTTTTAGGAAATAATTTGGCATTGACCAATGGAAATGGAAGTCAAGGGATAGCTATGACTAACCTGAATGTGAGAGGAATCATGGTCCAAAATGTACCTTTATTGCCAGCTCCTCCCACTGTAACTATGCCTATGGCTAATCAGCTGGCTCCATCGACTTTGCCAGATGTAGATACCACCATTAGACGAGCACAAGAAGTAGAATCCCGACTACAAGTGGCCTATGCCTCTCGAACTAATCTTAATATGGGTCTAGTTTCAAGAAATAATTTGGCATTGACCAATGGCAATGGAAGTCAAGGGATAGCTATGACTAATCCGAATGTGAGAGGAAGCATGATCCAAAATGTACCTTTATTGCCAGCTCCTCCCACTGTAACTATGCCTATGGCTAGTTAACTAGCTTCACCGAATGTTGGAGGCCAAGCATTGAACCTTAACGTTGTTCCTGTGAGTCAGGACAACCAATGCCCAATCAAATTGTTAGGCCAATGGAACGACACATGGACAATCATGGCTATGAGTCAAGTGCATCAAATGTCCTTAGCGAAGTTTTAAAAAAAAATAGAATCTAAGATAGGGAGTCTATGCCTTGAAGAGGGTGGCCCCATCAAGATTTAGTTGTAAATGGTGTGGTGGCTAGTACTACCCTAGAAATTGTCCAAAATTAAAATGTGATATTTGTGGGAAGTCAGGCCATTTGGCTGTCACCTACTGGAGTAAGATTAGCTCTCTCCAACAAGGTAGTAGACAGCCAGGTCTTTGTTAACCACCACATGCAAGGAAACAATCTTTAGCGAGATGATGGACTGAAAAAAATCTTTCAAAGAGGTAAGGCTACTGTAGAGGAGCTACCTAGTGGTAGAGTTAGCCTTATTGAGGCTGTATGGGTTAATGGCACTGAAGCTTCTAATCTGCGGGCCATTAACGAGATGTCAAAAGGGTAGAGAAGGCGACAAAGATAATGCAAAACTTGTCGATGGAATCCAAGAGTTTCGCAACATCTTTGCTTGGAGTTATGATGAGTTGAGAGGTATTCATCCTAGCCTAGCCGTTCATGCCATTTCTCTAAAGGAAGATAGTCGTCCTGTGCATCAAAAAGTAAGGCGTATGCCTTTCAAACTGAGGGATGGGTTGTTCGAGGATTTACAAAAATTGTGACAAGCTGGTTTGATCTTCCCTGCTCAGCACACTCAATGGTGTTCACTTGTTGTTATCAAGAAGAAGAAAAATAATCAAATCCAGATTTGTGTAGACTTTAGAGAGCTTAATAACTAGACAATTAAGGACTACTACATGTTTCCCTTTATTGATTGGATTTTGAACTACTTACCAGGTAGGGAAATATATTCATTCATGGATTGCTTTGTGAGGTATAACCTAATGGAAATTGTAGAAGAAGACAAGTATAAAACGACGTTTATTACTATCTTCAATACCTTTACGTACCATGTGATGGCATTTAATTAATGCAATGCACCTGGTTCATGGCAATGAATATCAGACAAGACATTTGGTGACATCTCCCTAGAGGAGTTGAAAGTATTTATTGATGACCTAGGGCTAGCCACCATAAGAGAAAGGCAATTGATTATTTTATGGAAGTGTTTTGAGCTTTATAAACAATTCTGCATAGCTCTAAATCCACAAAAATGCATTTTTGGGGTGCCTAATGGGCTATTTCTAGGCCATGTGGTTAGTTCAGTAGGAATCACGATTGACCATGAAAATATCAAGGTCATAGTCACCATGAGTCTGTTGTGTACTCTGAAAGATGTACACAGCTTTCTGTCATCTATGGGGTACTACTGGAGGTTCATAAATGTCTTGGTAGAAAGAATGTTTCCACTAACAAATCTATTATCCTTTAGTTATCCATTTAAATGGAGCAACCCTTGTAAGGTAGCTTTTAATTATGTGAAATAGGAGCTAGTAAAAGTACCAATTTTAAAAGCACCTAAAAGGGAGGAAGCGTTCTATATATTTTCAGTAGGCACCATGCATAGTATCAGTTGTTGCTTATCCCAAATCTAGAAGGGAAAATGGTACCATCCGATTGCTTTGCTAGTCAGAAGTTGGGCATATCTAAAATCAACTACATCTACATGGAGAAGTTGTGCCTTGAAATGGTATTTGCGACTAAAAAATTCATGCACTACATCCTCTATGAGAAGGTAGTTTTTATATGAATGCGGAGGGCTTAGATTGCTAATGAACAAGCTACAGGTGCTCGATCATTTAGCAAAGTGGTTAATCACTTTCTAGGAATTTGATTATGAGACTAGAAGTAAGACACCAAAACTGCAAGGTATTGTGGAATGGCTTGTGGATTTTGGGGAGACAAAAGAGACTTTAGTTGAAGGAAGTGATATCAAGGAAATGTTTAAAATTGATACGGCTTGGATCCCATCTTGGTATGCTGCTATTACACATTACCTATCAACAGGAGAGGCTGGAACTAGTTTATCAAAATCAGAAAAGAGAAAAAATAGACAATAGGATTTGAATTTTTCTTTGATCGCAGGAACACTATATCAACAGGGGGTTGATGATATCTATCGCCAATGTTGATGCATGATGAGGTTCCATTCATTTTGGAAGAGTGCCATGACTTCGCTTGCGGAGGGCATTTTACTGCCACCCAAAAATCTTTAAGAGCTAGATATTGGTGGCTGTCCATTTTTCAAGATGCGTTCAAGTATGTTAAGAGATGAGATACTTGTCAATGACATGATAGCAGGGAGAATAGGAAGCGTCTACTTACCCTGATTATGGTTATACTTCCATTTGAGAAGTGGAGCATTGACTTTGTGGGTCCTATTACCCCTTCATCCTCTATGTAGAAGAGATATATCATAATGGCGGCGGCTGACTATTTTACAAAGGGGTTAGAAGCACGAGTGACAAGGAAGGGTGATGCAAAACATAATGCTATTTTCCTACTAGAGTAGATTATATGCTGATTTGGTTGCCCAAAGAATTAGTATCGGACCGTGGAACCCATTTCCTAAACAAAGTGAGTAAAAGTTTGACTGAAGCATGGCAAATTAAGCACAACAAGACAACTCCTTATAACCTGTATGCAAATGGGCCGGTTGAAAGTACTAACAAGCAGCTTGTGAGCATTCTATCAAAAATAGTGTTCGAAAAGAAGTGAGACTGAGATAAGAAATTATATGTGGTGGTGTACGTGTATAACACGATATTTAAACAATCCATTGGCCACACCCTATTCAAGCTACTCTATGGTGAGGAGTGTGATTTTCCCTTAGAGATTGAGTTGCCAACTATAAGATTTGCAATCAATCATTCTTTGGGTGATGAGGATGCCCTTTTGGAGTGCTTTACGACCTTGGCCCACTTGGATGAGCTCAAATTTCAAATTCTATTGTACCAGGAAGTGGCTATGCATCAGATGAAGCACTTGCATGATCTAAACGCGAAGAAATATACTTTTAGGAAGGGACAATTAGTTCTATATTATGATTCATGTAGATAACTATTTCTAGGAAAACTTAAGCCCAAATGGGACAGTCCCTACAAGATCATAAGAATGGAGGAGAATAAATCTACCACATTACTGACTGATCTTGAGGGAGTGGAGTTTAAAAATAAGGTTAATATTAATAAGATTAAACCTTATTATCTTTAAATGCACTAACAAAATAAATGCCTTCAGGTCAATATTGGGCTGATTAGGAACCTGCAAGAGACAAAAGAGGTTGATGGGGCGGTTTATTGCTTATTTGGAACACCCATACTTCGAGAAGAGATATCATCACGGAAAGCTTATCTGGTGGAGTAAAGGATATAAAGTAATTGAGCAAGAGGGCGGATCATTCGTCTAGGAAATCAAAGTCTTCTATCATCACCACTTACAAATTCTGACAAGCATCACTGATGGGACCTGAAATGGGCCGGCACTGGCTAAAGCACTAGCTGGACCTCATGCTCATAACACACAAACACCCTCACGGCCTTGCGGACCAAGAGCGTCAATCTAATGCTAAAGGACAAACTGCCCTAAAGCTTAATCTATGCTTTTATAGTTTATAGTCCAATGTTTCCCTTAAACTCCTCAGAGGGAGAACCCTTACACATTAGCAATGCCACGATCACACACATGGAAGCAACCACTTGGTAGAAACACCGCGACCCCACTACAGCTCTCCTACATCACAGGGATTGGCCCCTTGATGCGCTGCTCAACATATAACACAAACAAACACAAACTCCTCTCTTTTATATTTCGAATCCAGGAGATATACCATGTGTCCTCACTTAACAGTCCCTTAGGAAACCGACCCTCTATCCTACGACAAGGGATAACCTCACACTCTCAATCGTGGGTCAAAGTCCTCATCAGAAAACAATTGCTATGCAATCCAGGAGCTTTTCCTTTTATACCATGAACCATGCATAGTGCGCAATGTGAATGGTTTAGTGCACAAACAGAAGAAAATCAGGATTGTGCACCGTGCAAAACAATTCTTTCCATGATTTCCATGCTGATGTTTATGTATTGAAGCGAGGAGAGACACTGAGCCTTACGCTCATGCTGCCTTTCCCTTTGTTTTGAAACAACATCCTATAGACATGATGCAACACATAAACCAGATTTTAATTCTTATTTTGACACTCAACCTCCCCTCTCACCCTACCGTTTAATGTTTTGCATTCGTTGATAGGTGGAAGAGTCGTTTTATGTGTATTTCTTTATAAAGAAAGCGATAAATACGCACGAAAATATAGAAACGAGGGTAAACCAAGGCCAACCTCATGCTTTACCTTCATTATACATTGCACAAAACACATATGTAATTTTTTGTAATTTTTCTTTTATCGTTTCCTAAATTTCTCCCATTTAAAACCCATTTTTCACCATTTTTTGGTATTTTTCCTCTATTTTCTTCAATAGAAAAATGACTAAGAATTAGGATTGATTGTGGGATGTGGCCCTTAGGTTTCTTAATAGCAAAATTCCAGGTTTTGCTGGCATTATGTCTCATATTTTCCATTTATTTTGCAAAAAATCCCATTTTATCTCTTAAACGCGTGTTTTATGGATTTTATACCATTAATTTCAGCCATCACTTATGATTTTCTGATTTTCTGATCATAAACTGATAAAAATCATAGAAAACAACATCTTAATGCATAACCAGCCCATGGAAACAATATTTCATCAACCAAATAGCATAAAAACTCATTTTTTCTTTATAAAAATTGAATTACCGCTTAGGCTTCATGTCGCGGGTTCTCGGTTTTGGTGCGGGACTATGGATCAGCCCATATTCAATGTCTAGCATCTTCACAATCAGCAATCTTCATGTCTACATCAATCCCGGAAGCAATCTTCATGTCTACTCCATGGGTTGTATTCAACCTGCCATCCATCATCCATCAAGAAGGGGCGGAATTTTTGGGCGCATCCTGGCATCTTCTTCCTCATGTTTTTTGTCATCTCTTCTTGCTCCAGGTTTTGTTGTTGCATAAAATGCTCCTAGGCCCCAAAGGTCACTACCCACTCTTGGCCAAAACAAGTCCATCTCTTCATATCTTGCCCAATTTATGGCCATTTCTCCGTCCGGGCTTCGATTTGAGTGCTGTAAATTTTTGGGCGTCCGGCTTGATATCCTGCATTGACTGGCAACTCCTGACAACCTGCACAGTAGTTTGAAAAATTATCAAAAATCCACGTGTCGCTTGGGCGCCTTTTAAAAGTCGTATTTCACTTGGTACTTAAAATCGTCCTAGCTGGAGCCGCCGCCTTCGATGTTAAATATTTTTTCCCTAAATTTTGGATTTTTTGGAAAATTTTAGGCACATATCGAGCTCAAAACTCCACTCTCATTGGCGACCATGGGATAGGGCGACTCAGCCTGTCGAATCCCACAACAGATCTACACAAAAAAACCAAAGGAAGCATCAAGCTGATACAAAATAGATACATACTGAAACACATCACAATGGTCACCCTACCCCCTGACAAAACCAAGGCATGACATCCACAAGGAGTAGGCCTAGCATAATCTGATAGAAGGTCCGAAGCTAGTCACTAACCAAGGCATGACATCCACAAGGAGTAGGCCTAGCATAATCTGATAGAAGGTCCGAAGCTAGTCACTAACCAACTGATTCAACACGGCCAAACTAAAAAGAACTATCAAAGAGGTTGTCCTAAGTGGTGGTCTGAACTGTCTACCTAACTAAGGACAACACAACCAGAAGCTCCTACTAGGCGAGGACTCCTATAGCCTGATCAAGAAGTATTTTCTTGTAACACATTTCTTCTTTTACATTTTTATTTTTCCATACTCGGGCATGTAAAAAGGAGGGAGCTGAGCGTAGTGACCCAAGGAGAATAGGGCATCAGCCTTAGGTTCTGTCTCGATACCCAAGAACCTACCAAGCCCTTGTAAGGCAACACTTAAACTTTTTCTGACGCTCACTTTTATTTTTGCTCCAACCTTCCTTACTTTCTTCTTTTCCAGCAAGACGCCACCCCTAGGAAGACAAGGCATCGGCCCCGGGTTGACTCGTCCCCAGGAACCTACCAGGCCTTCGCAAGGTGATGATCAACTGCTTATAAAATTTCATTTCATTTCTTTTCTATTTTTATAGGGGGTTAGAACCCCTTTTTACACACCTTTGTATATATCTATTTTCTTTTAGATATTCAGGGTTTTTTTTCCTTCGATCATCATTTTCTTCCTTCGGGCAAGCTTCTCTAACTGCTCACAACTAATAAGAACTCCTAGAATGACTGCCTAGCAAGCTAGCAGAACAGGGTCACTAGAATGACCTTCTAAAACAGCTCTTTCAGTGCTTGGCAATGTCTTTATAAGGGCAATAACTACTCAGACCTCCCTCAGACATATGTAACCTACACCTAGGACTTCATGCCTTAGACGCCGGTCCCCAATAAGAAAAGAAAATCCCCGACAAGTGCATAGACACATATAGCATAAAACACGGTACTCATAAAGGATAGATATCACCTGGATAGGGCCACAAGAAGCTTCCGCACAACAAAAGGCTCCTTCCAAGCTCTTCTTCAAACCTGTCTAGCACAAAACTAAAACAAGAAACCATTAACCGCACTTGCACTAAACAGACAACTGGCCCTCTTGGCCTAATGAAATAAAGCACTTCACTACAAAATGGATTGGCCCTCTTGGCCTAATGAAATAAAGCACTAAAACCTCGCAAAACTGGCCCTCTTGGCCTAACGAGATCAAACAGAATAGCACCCACACATCCCTCCCTGAAAGAATACAAATATACAATAATGGGCTCCTTTCCAAGGAGGAAAAAACCAGGGCTCGTAGCCCTAAACTAAATGCATAAGGTTATGACCCATCCCTCCTGCATATATAGCAAGAGGTGTACGCATAACATGTTTTCTAATTAGCCTATGGGTCTAGGATAACAACGGTAGATTGGTCTTGGCTACTCTTTGCATCACCCATATCAACCATCGTCTGCCATATCTTGCATGTTCCACTAACATTCCCCACAAGCGACTGGGTCCTATCTCATTATTGATAACAATGTCCACACTAGGACCACAGTTGAAGCAAAGGTCTTCTCCATAAGCAAGATTTGCCAGTGAGTCTGCAAACTGATTTCAGTAACGTGGAATTAGTTGAAAAGACACTCTCTCAAACTCCTCAAGTAGGGTCATCGCAGTTTGATGATACATACAAAGGATGGGATTACGCACTGTGTATGTCCCATCTAGCTGATTCAGGATCAACTGGAAATCCCTTTTTACTAATGATCCACGAATACCACCTTGCTTGGCAATATGCAGTCCCATAATCAAGGCTTTATACTCTGCCATATTGTTAGTGAATCCTACCCCGAGATAAGCAGCTAGCTTCATCGTAACTCTACGTCGGGGATCTCGGATTACTACTCCAACACTCCCTTTTTTTAAAGAGCCCCTGGATGCTCTGTCAAAATATAATGTGTACGCCCACAATGGGTTTACACAGCCTGCCATCACGAACTCCTCTATTCGTAATTATGATAGTCAAAGTTTAGCATGTTGAGAGGATGAACTGACGGCTCCATCCCGCCTTCTTCATTGAACTCAACAAGAATACTTGTCAACAGTCATAAGCAGTGATGGAAAAAGACTTTGATCTCCCACACAAAGGTTCCATCTTCTAGCTCAATCACTTTGTATCCTTTGCTCCACCAGATGAGTTTCCCCTAATGGTATCTCTGCTCCAGATATGGGTGCTCCAAATAAGGAATTAACCGCCCCATCAACCAGCTTTACGCTCTTTTGCAGGTCTCAAATCATCCCCAGCATGGACCTGTAATGCATTTTCATGTATTAGCATACTTAGAAATAATAAGGTTTAATCTTATTAAGATTAACCTTATTTTTAAACTCTACTCCCTGCAGATCAGCTAGTAGAGTCGTAGACCTATTTTTCCCTATCCTAACAATCTTGTAGGGGCCATCCCATTTAGGTTCCAGATTCCTTGGAAATAGCTCCCTACGTGCATCATAGTAGAGAACTAATTGCCCTTTTTTAAATGTATACTTCTTTGCTTTAAGGTCGTGCAACTGCTTCATCTGACGTTTAGCTACCTCCTGGTGTAATAAGCTTTGCAATTTCAGTTCATCCAGGTGGGCTATGGTCGTGAAACATTCAAAGAGTGAATCCTCATCTCCCAAAGAGTGGTTAATTGCAAACCGTATGGTTGGCAACTCAATTTCAAGGGGTAACACACACTCTTCTCCATAAACTAATTTAAATGGAGTATGGCCAGTAGCTCGCTTGAACGTTGTATTGTACGCCCATAATGCCACATACAACTTCCTGTCCCAGTCTCGTTTCTTCTCAGAGCCTATTTTAGACAAGATACCCACAAGTTGCTTGTTAGTACTTTCGACTTGTCCGTTTGCTTGTGGATTATAGGGGGTTGTTTTATTGTGCTTGATTTTCCAAGCTTCAGTCAAGCTTTTAATCACTTTATTCAAAAAATGGGTTCCACGGTCCGACACTATTTTCTTCGGTGGACCAAAACAGTAGATAATCTGCTCTAAAAGGAAACTTGCAGTCTCTTTTGCATTGTCCTGCCTCGTCACCCGTGCTTCTGACCATTTTGTAAAATAATTAGTGGCTACTATAATGTATCTCTTCTGAGTAGTAGACGACGGGGTGATAGGACCCACAAAATCAATGCCCCACTTCTCAAATGGAAGGATAGCCATAATAGGCATAAGTGGACGTTTCCTACTCTCTCCATTGTCATGTCTTTGACAGGTATCACATCTCTTAACATACTCCAAGGAATCTTGGAAGATGGACGGCCACCAATATCCAGCTCTTAAAGCTTTCTGTGCCGTCAACCGTCCAGCAAAGTGCCCTCCACATGCAGAATCGTGACACTCTTCTAAGATGAAAGGAACCTCGTCAAGCATCACACATCGGCGGTAGATATCATCAACACCCTGTCGATATAGTGTTCCTACGATCAAGGAAAACTTCAAAGCTTGTTGCTTAATTTTCCTCTTTTCTGATTTTGATAAACCAGCTCCAGTCTCTCCTGTTGATAGATAATGCGTAATAGCAGCATACCAAGATGGGATAGAAGCTGTATCAATTTTAAACATTGCATCAATATCACTTCCTTCAGCCAAAATCTCTTTCGGCTCCTCAAAATCCACAAGGCATTCCACAATACCCTGCAACCTCAGTGGCTTACTCTTAATCTCATAATCGAACTCCTGCAAAGTGATTAACCACTTTTCCAAACGGTCAGGCGGTTGCAGCTTATTCATAAGCAATCTAAGCCCTTCCACCTTTGTATAGAAAACTACCTTCTCATAGAGGATGTAGTGCCTGAATTTCTTAGTCCCAAAGACCATCGCAAGACACAATTTCTCCATGTAGGTATAGTTGATTTCTGATATGCCCAATTTTCGACTAGTAAAATCTATCAGATGATACTACTTTTCCTCCCAGATTTGGGCTAAACAGCAGTACTATGCATAGTGGCTGAAAATATGTAAAATACTTTGCCTCTTTTGGGTGCTTTTAAAACGGGTGCTTTTACTAGCTCCTGTTTCACATCCTCGAAAGCTACCTTACAAGGGTCGCTCCATTCAAATAGACAGCTAAAGGATAATAAGTTTGTTAATGGCAACATCCTTTCTGCCAAGGCATTTATAAACCGCAGGTAGTACCCTATCGTGACAAAAAGCTATGTACCTCTTTCGGAGTGCATGGTGGACTCATAGCGACTATGACCTTGATCTTTTCAGGGTCAGTTGCAATCCCTACTGAGCTGACCACATGGCCAAGCAATAGCCCATAAGACACTCCAAAGACACACTTTTGTGGGTTAAGAGCGATACAAAATTGTCTGCAACACTCAAAGCACTTTCTTAAAATAATCAACATCCTTTCCCTTACAGTAGCTGCCCCCAGGTCATTGATAAATACTTTCAACTCATCTGGAGAGATGTCACCAAAGGTCTTGTCTGCTGTTCGTTGCCATGATCCAAGTGCATTGCACAAACCAAAGGCTATCACATGGTACGCAAAAGTACCAAAGACAGTAATAAAAGTCGTTTTCAACTTGTCCTCTTTTGCAATTGCCATCTGGTTATATCCTGCAAAGCAATCCATAAACGAATATATTTCCCTACCCTCTAATTGATAAAAAATCTGATCAATAAATAGCAACGGGTAGTAATCCTTAACCGTTTGCTTATTCAGCTCTCTAAAATCCACACATAGTCATATCTGGTTGTTTTTCTTCTTCCTGATAACAACTGGTGAACACCATTCCGTGTGCTGCACAGGGAAGATTAAACGAGCTTTCCTTAACTTCTGTAACTCTTCAAACAGCCCGTCCCTCAATTCTAAAGGCATACGCCTTGCTTTCTGACGCACAGGGCGACTGCCTTCTTTTACAGGAATAGTATGAACAGCCAGGCTGGGAGGAATGCCTCTCAGCTCATCATAACTCCAAGCAAAGATGTCGTGGAATTTTGGAATCAAGGACACATAGTCCTCCCTTTCTGCTGAACTGAGCATGGAACCTAATTTAATTGGCCACGAATCATTCGGCGTGCCAAGGTCCAACTCAATCACATCCGCATCTCTTATCCTATCTTGCGGCTCTATCGGCTCATTTAGAGTTATTTGATAAATATCCTCTGTAGTGGACCCCTCTTTAGATTCGTCACTGGATGATGCCTCACTACTAGATGGATCATTTGCTGTCTCCAATTCCATAGAGGATAAAGGAGCTCTCTCACTTTGAGGAGACTCAAGGTAAGCATCGACTATTACTCGATTAGCACCCCTACCCAAAACCACGTGTCCGACGGGTATATCGACTTGATAGTCTGTTCGTAAGATCCAAGGCCTACCTAGCAAAACTTGATAGCTAGGTCGTCCTGCAAATCTTATCACCCTAAAGTCCAAGAAGAATTCTACACTTGCAACGGTAACATGGACTCTAGTTACACAACCTTCTAGTCGTCTTAGACTATCATCAGCCATTCTTAGAAGGGTGGAGCTATCTTTCTGAATGCCTAGACCCAACCTCTCCAACAACTCTGAACTCATGATATTGATGGAGGACCCAATGTCTACAATAGCATGCTCCACTAATATTCCATCCACATATGTTGGAACCCTAGGGCAATTCTTCTTAGCATGATCAAACCAATCTTCCCCTACTCGTGCTATGCCCAAAGGTTCTACAATATACCCAATACGCAGGATCTTCTTGAATTCCTTGCGTACTCCTGGAGATAATTTAATCAACTGTAAGAGGTTTACATCTGGTTTGACTTCGCAAAGAGAACTTGCTAAATCAAAATCATGATAGGTAGCCAAAGCTCTCTTTTCTCGCCAAACCATTATTTCTTTTGGTCTCGAGACCGGCTTTGGTGCTTTTTTTTTAGCTCTTGCCTTCTTGCTTGGCACTTCCTCATCCTTCCTAGGATCGACTTTTTTGTCAATAGGCCTTAGAGGTCCACCTTCCATGCCACGATTCATAACTTGCGTCCCCTTATCCCCTTGCTTAGGGTTTCCCTCAACTGGTTTTTCCTTATCTTGATCCCCCTCTTTAGCCTTTTGGCCTCTTGTCACGGCTCTTAAGTTAGAGGTTTCAACGTCATTGACACGTACAACCTCAATAAGGCTAACTCCATTTCCTTGTGGCAACTCTTCTACAGTGGTATTTTCCCTTTGCAATATTTGTCTTGGTACATCATTTTGTTGCAGCTTATTACCTTACGCTCTATGATTAACTGGACATGGCTATTTACTCCCTTGTTGGAGGGAACTAATCTTACTCCAACAGGTAGCAGCTAAGTGGCCCGACTTCCCACAAATATCACATTTAACATTTGGATAGTTTGTAGGGAAATGTTGTCTACCACACCACTTACAGCTGAATCTTGAGGGACCACCTTCTTCAGGGCGTCGACTCCCTATCAGATTCTGCTGCCTCTTTAAGAAATTGACGTCAACAGCTATTTGCCGATATTGTTCAAAAATCATGTCGGTATAATGCTTCATCATATCCTTAACTTTGCCAAGGACTTAGATGCACTCGACTCATAGCCTCGATCGTCTATCCATCATTCCATTGGCCTAACAATTTGATTGGGCATTGGTTGTTGACTCATAGGAACAACATTAGGGTTCGAAACTTGGCCTCCAACATTTGGTGGAGCCAACTAACTAGCCATAGGCATAGTCACACTGGGAGGAGCTGGCAATAAAGGTACATTTTGAACCATGCTTCCTCTCCCATTAGGGTTAGTCATATGCGTCCCTTGACTTCCATTTGTCAATGGTAGATTACCTCTAGGTGCTAGATCCGCATTAAGATTTATTCGAGAGGAGTAGGCCGTTTATAATCATGCTTCTACTCCTTCTGCCCACGCAATGGCAGTGTCTATATCAGCCAAAGCCACACTGCTCAATTGTACCTAAATATTGAAATCTAGTCCATGCAAGAAGTATTGCAATTGGGCAGTAGAAAAAATAGGAATGTAAGTTTGTAACTTACGAAACACTTCCTTCAGCTTCTTGGCGTAGGCTTTCACATTCTCATGGGGGTCTTGGCGCATTACATTCAAGACATGCAACCAGTATTGGCCACCTTTTTCAGGGGCATACTCTCCTCGAAAAACTGCATAAAATTGATCGATTGTGGTTATGGTTCCAGACTATATGTTGTGATACTATACCACAGCCCTTCCTTTTGATGTCATGTTAAAGAACATCATAAGATGTCCCTCATCTTGGATGCGGTAACTAAACATTAACCTTTGGAATTCACAAATGTGAAACTCCGCATCCTCTTCAGCTAACCCATTGAAAATGGGCAAAGGAACTCCTAAAGCTGGCAAATCCGGCGTCCCTGCAGGAATTGCAATGGGTTGTGCCATGGCGACAATCGGATTGACACTAGGAGTTTGAACTGATGGACTCACACCCCCACTTGAAGTGGGCAGATTGGGTGGAAGAGAGGAAGAACTTATGCTTCCTCCTGCACCTAAAGGACTATGTGCAGCAATTGGGTTACTAAGACCACTGCCTCTTATGCGTATCGGGCTACTCCTTTTAGGAGAATAACGACTTGCAATCTCTAACTGCCATCTAGCTCTCTCAGCACATTCTGCTTTTTGTATTTCGGCTTGACAGTCCTTGTCAGAGGACATAAACCAACTTTGTTTTGGTCCCTAAAAACCCTAGATTCGAGAACCACCCCTTATTGGTAGCTCCTGGCAGACGCACCATTGATAAGATGTGAAATGGGCCGGCACTGGCTATAGCACTAGCTGGACCTCATGCTCATGACACATAAACACCCTCACGGCCTCACGAACCAGGAGTGTCAATTTAATGCTAAAGGAAAAACTACCCTAAAGATTAATCTATGCGTTTATAGTTTATAGTCCAACGTTTCCCTTAAACTCCTCAGAGGGAGAACCCTTACACATTGGCAATGCCACAATCACACACATGGATGCAACCTCTCGGTAGAAACACCGCAGCCCCACTGCAGCGCTCCTACATCGCAGGGATTGGCCCCTTGATGTGCTGCTCAACATATAACACAAACGAACACAAACTCCTCTCTTTGATATTTCGAATCCAAGAGATATACCATGTGTCCTCACTTAACAGTCCCTTAGGAAACCGACCCTCTATCCTACAGCAAGGGATAACCTCACACTCTCAATTGTGGGTCAAAGTCCTAAGAAAACAATTGCTATGCAGTCCATGATCTTTTTCTTTTATACCATGAACCATACATAGTGCATAATGTGAATGGTTTAGTGTATAAACAGAAGAAAATCAGCATTGTGCACCATGCAAAAAATTTCTTTCCATGATTTCCATGCTGACATTTATGTATTGAAGCGAGGAGAGACATCGAGCCTTACGCTCATGCTGCCTTTCCCTTTATTTTAAAACAATGTCCTATAGGCATGATGCAACATATAAACCTGATTTTAATTCGTATTTTGACACTTAACCTCCCCTCTCACCCCACCGTTTAATGTTTTGCATTCGTTGATAGGTGGAAGAGTCGTTTATGTGTATTTCTTTATAAAGAAAGTGATAAATACGCACGAAAACATAGAAACAAGGGTAAACTAGGGCCAACCTCATGCTTTACCTTCATTATACATTGCACAAACACACATGTAATTTTCTACAATTTTCCTTTTATCGTTTCCTAATTTTCTCCCATTTAAAACCCATTTTTCACAAATTTTTGGTATTTTTCCTCTATTTTCTTCAATACAAAAATGTTTAAAAATTAGGATTGATTGTGGGCTATGGCCCTTAGGTTTCTTGACATCAAAATTTCAAGTTTTGTTGGCATTATGTCTCATATTTTCCATTTATTTTGCAAAAAACCCCATTTTACCCCTTACACGTGTGTTTTACGGGTTTTATGCCATTAATTTCAGCGATATCACTTATGATTTTCTGATTTTCAGATCATAAACTGATAAAAATCATAGAAAACAACATCATAATGCATATCCAGCCCATGGGAACAATATTTCATCAACCAAATAGCATAAAAACTCATTTTTTCTTCATAAAAATTGAATTACCGCTTAGGCTTCATGTCCTAGGATCTCGGTTTCGGTGTGGGACTGCGGATCAGCCCACATTCAATGTCCAGCATCTTCACAATCAACAATCTTCATGTCTATATCGATCCGGAAGCAATCCGGTCTCATCCGAACAAGCTTTCATTCACCATTCTTCATTTCCCTCTTGTACACAAGAACGGCCCCAAAGGTCACTACCCGCTCTTGGCCAAAACAAGTCCACCTCTTCATATCTTGCCCAATTTGTGGCCATTTCCCCGTCCGGGCTTCGATTTGAGTGCAGTAAATTTTTGGGCGTCCGGCTTGACATCCCGCATTGACTGGAAACTCCCGACAACCTGCACGGCTGTCTGAAAAATTATCAAAAATCCACAAGTGTCACTCGGGCGCCTTTTAAAAGTCGTATTTCACTTGGTGCTTAAAATCATCCTAGCTGGAGTCGCCGCCTTCGATGTTAAATATTTTTTCCCTAAATTCTAGATTTTTGGGCAAATTTTAGGCACATCTTGAGCTCAAAACTCCGCTTTTAATCGCTGTTATATTCAATGAAGAAGGTGGGATGGAGCCTTCAGTACATCCTCTAAAGATGCTAAATTTTGATGATCATAATTACAAGTACAAGTGACGATGACCGTTTGTGTGAACAGATTGTGGACGTATAGAATGTACTTTGATGGAGTGTCCTCGTGTCCCACTAAGAAAGGGAGTATAGGGGTAGTTATTTGAGATTCTTGACGTAAAGTTGTGATGAAATTAGCTATTTATCTTGGGGTAGGATTTACCAATAATATGGTAGAGTACAAAGCTTTGATAATGGGATTAAATATTGCTAAGAAAGGTGGTATCCGTCAGCTGTTAGTAAAGGGGGATTCCTAGTTGGTATTGAACCAACTAAATGGCACATACACAATCCAAAATCCTATTTTATATGTAGGGGTTACTTTCTTTTTGTTTGTTGGGGACCGACAATCAAGGCATGAAGTCCCAAGTTTAGGTTAGGTATGTCTATGGAAGGTCTGAGCAGTTGTTGCCTCTTGCAAAGGCATTGTTAGGCACTGAAAGACCTGTTTTAGAAGGCAATCCTAGTGACCCTATTTTGTTGACTTACTAGGTGACCGTTCTAGGAGTTTCTACTAGTTGGGAGGTAGTAGAAAAGCTTGCCAGAACAAATATATGCAAAGAAGCAAAATCCTGAATAGCTGAAGAATAAAAATATATAGAGGTGTATAAAAAGTGGTTCTAACCCCTATAAAAATAGGAAAACAAAGAGAAATAAATATCTATGAGCTGTGCTTATCACCTTGCAAAGTCCTGGTAGGTTCCTCAAGACGAGGGCTAATGCATTGTCTTCCTGGGGGTGGCATCTAGTTGAAAAAATAAAAATAAGAGAAGGTTGGAGAAAAAACAAAAGTGAGCATCAGAAAAGGATTAAGTATTGCCTTGCGAGGGCTTGGTAGGCCCTTGGGTCCTGAGGAAGGACCTGAGCCCTATGCCCTATTCTCCTTGGGTCACTACACTCAGCTCCCTCCTTCTTAGATGCCCGAGTATGGAAGAATTAAAGCTAAGGAAAATATATTAAGTAAAAATACTTATTACTCAGACTATAGGAGTCCTCACCTAGGAGAAGCTCTTGGTTGAATTGTCCTCAATTAGGTAAGTAGTTCAGACCACCACTTAGGATGACCTCTCTGTTCTTTTTAGCTTGGCTGTGTTGGAGCAGTTGGTTAGTGACTAGGTTTGGGATTTTTGTCAGATTATGCTAAGCCTACTCCTCGTGGATTTCATACCTTGGTTTTATCAAGGGTAGGATGAGAGATGTGATGTGTTTTATTGTGTCTCTATTTCATATCAACTTAATGCTCTTTGTGTTTATGATTGTGCATATTTGTTTGTGGGATTCGACGGGTTGAGTCGCCCTATCCTGTGGTCGTCAATGAGCATTGCATTTTTGCCCTAGAAAAGCGCAAAGAATTTGCCAAAAAATCCTAAACTTAGGAGAAAATTGGATCCCGTTGAAGGCGACAAAGGTAGTTGGGTCAATTTCAAGCGGCAAGTGGAAGATGGGGTTTCAAAGAGCACTCCCGATTTTTTCATAATTTATTTGAATACTATATCAAGCCAAAGAAAATGACAGAAGTGTGGGACTCTGGGTGGGGCAAGCAAAAATTTTTGAAAGTTAAAACGGAGGTGGGGAAGTCAAAGTCCGAGAGGTACATGTCAAAAAGCCAAAGAGGGCCAAACTTAAAATTGCTTGGGGCATGGACTTGTTGGGGCGGCCAAAGGTCACTAATTAAAAACTTTAAAAAATGAATTTAGGGGGGGGATGCCGTTTCAAAACGGTGGCCTACAATACACACCACCCCCCATTATAGGTGATGGTCATGATGAGAGGCAAGAGAGAGGCTACAAGCAACCCTCCAATCGGATCTAGGCAATGAAATTTTGTAGTCCTTCACCTCCCATTACCACCTTTAGCTCGCGAGATGGCTGCCTAAATGGTCTGATCAAAATCTAGTCTTTCTATCTCCTCCATCTCTCTTCTCCAAGAGGGGTTCGAGTATGAAGAATCAAGAAGAGAATGCGACTGAAGGATGCTTGTCCCCGATGGTGATTGGATTGCTCCAAGATTAAGAGAAGGCTAAGAGAAGGTGTTTAGCACTGAAGAATGATTCTTGTTTGGTCCATTGGTTGCCCGTAGTAATTGACAAAAAAAAAACCCTGCAACACGCGAATAAGCGGCATGCTTCATTTTTATAAAGAAATTTTGATTCTTTTTTATGTTTGATGGTTGAAACGGTGTGCACATGGAAATATAATTTACATGTATCTATTTGCATTATGATTGAGGGCTGTATATGGAAAAATGCAGAACCCATAATGATATATGTTCGTAATAATTAAATTCAAACACGAAAAGTGCCTTTTTAGAGGAAAAATGAAGGTTTTGTTGGTTTCGGGTGGGGAAACGAAAATCACATGGGATAAAATTCTGATAGAAACTATCTTTCAGATGTCATAATCAGTCAAGAATCATAGATTTAAAAAATCCTATTTTTATGAATAGATAAATAGAGAAAAATAGGAAAAATAAGAGAAAAATGAAATTTCGTACTTTAAAAATTAAGAAAAAATATGATTAATATTTTTGAATGTTTAACAAGGCCAAGACATGAGGATGAAGCCTTAGGTCAGCCTTGTTTTTATGTTAGAATGCAATTTTATTGCTTTATACATGGAAAATGACATAAAAATGAACTCTTCATTGCAAAACCTAAACGATTAGGGGAAAGAGGGATTGTAAGAGTGAGAGATTGTTGGAAAGAGGGACATTAGTAGCAAAGGAAACTCGATGGTAACCTCTAGCAATGCAGCAACAATGAGTAGATCGAAAATCAATAAAGAATTGTTTTGCACACCACCTGACTAATTTCTAATCATAAAATGCTTTCACAAAATGGTCACACACTTATGCATTTTGCATGCCACATGGTATAAAACCTAGATGGATAGCACTTGATTTCCTAGTAAAATGACCAATGTGGAGTGTGTGAGGATTCTTAGGCTATAGGCCAGATGATCGTTTCTTGGAAAAAGTGCTTGGTGAGGAAACATTAAAGTCTCCTGGATCGTTCAAAATCAAAGAGTGGAGACTGTTTGTATGTCCTTTATGTTAGAGTAACACATCGAGGGGCCAATCCTCTTGGTGTAGGAGAGCTGTAGTGGAACCATAGCATTCAGTCGAAGGGGGTGGTTCCTTTATATTTGTGTTGCGTGGTATATTATACCAATGTGTATGGGATCTCCCTCTGAGGAGTAGGGGAGGGAAAATGTTGGACTTTGTCCTATTACAAACGCAAGATTGATATTAGAGTTTAATGTAGCGTGTCCCTTAGACACTCTTGGCCACAAGGCCGTGTGGGGTGTCTTCTATGTCTTAGAGGTCTGGCTAGTGCTAGAGAGTCAGTGTCGGCCCATTTCAGGTGCCAACATAGATCTCTTGGAGCTCCCTGTTATACCAAAAATTTGCACCAAATACTAGCTTTTTCTATTTTTCTCAGTTGAAAAATATGATGGTTCCATTGGCTCTAAAAGGGGGGTAAAACTTTAGGACACCTAGTTGGATTGCTCCTTCTACTCTTCTCCTGCTAGCTAAAAATTGCAATCGCATGTTGTGCGAATTTGGGAGTCCTCAAGAGAATAGGCTCATCAAGAGGACTGTCTGCATGACTAGAAGAGCTGGAAGTTGTCATAGCATACTGCAAAGGGGACTCATCCAAACCAGAAGGGGAGAACACAAAGGCATCAACCACAGATGCAAAAGCTCCAACACGGACAAGCCTAGTAGACAAAAGCATGACATATCCAACCATTATAGCTTGCAGCCATAAAAGCGTAAGCATAACTTGAAGCCATAAATGCATAAGCATCCCCGAAACATAGGATTATACATAACTTTGTAGTGTCTCATACCATGTATTGACATACATGTCCAGCCAAGAACTGAAGATGGCAAATAAACCTGCAAGAATCAAGCTCCAATAAAATCCCAAATATCTGTGTAAAAGCATCTAGGTAAGAGGCTCTGTAAAATACATAGCAGTAGACCATGTGCATACATGGGTGGCCATAAAGATCAACTGCTCCCTGACATACACGGGCAATAGCAGCCCAAATAACATAGATGCCATACAATAGAGAAGCAGGACGACCATAACTATAAATCCTAAGCACTATCCAAGTCCACTGATCAGTAAGTATCTCGCATATCAAATGAAAATGAGTAATCATAGCTCAATAGGCAACTGCTAAAACAAGGGAGCAGTCACTGCTCAATGGCTATAAGTGCATCCAAGTAATAGCCAAGATCCATAATCGGAGCATCAAATCCCAATAGCATCCAAGATTGTAATGGAAAAAGCCAAGTTGTAATGAAAAAAGCCAAGTCAATGTCCAACTACTCAAGGGAATACTCAAATGAATGTCGAGACGAGCTCAAATAGCTGCTATTCATAACCAAAGCATAAAGCATTCACCAAGACATCATAACTCCTACTTGGTAGCCTAGGCATAAACCATGTCATAGATGAAATGCCAGCTGCAAAGAAGTGATAGTCAAACCCAAATCGAGCTCTAATCTTAGCTCAAAAGAATTCTAGAGCATTAACAAGACATATGGCATGTTGAGATGGCAAGTTCAACATGTGGAACATTGATCATGGACCGCTTGGCTAGATGGGTCCACACGTCTACACTTAGCACGTTGGTGGTCATTATGATACTCACATGGCCAATGACTTATCACTTATTATATTTAGTTTGTTACACCTACCTCAGGTGGCAAAGACATAGCGCTAGTTGATTAGTGTAGTCAGTTATGCACTGTTTGACTTAGTAGGCCACTTTCCTTTATGTTGTATCTTATCTATACTTTATGTACATTGTATAGTGTGTGGAAGAAGAAGAAGAAACTAGCAAGAAAACATTTTGGCCTCCATCTCTCTTCTTGAGTTCTTGAGCGAGCTTCCTCTTGTGTATATAGTGTGTGTTTGGTGCAGCAGCTCAAGCAAGTCCCCCCACCATGGGATTCTTGACATGGCATAGTCCAAATACATCATGACATCATACCGAGTAGTCGGGAGTACCCCATGACCAATAGGCATAACCAAAAAATTTGATTGGCCTATATGCTGTGATAAACCAAATTAATCATAATTTTATGTATTTCCAATAACCTCTCATTCTTACCATCCCTCTTTCCCCAAATTGTTTAGGTTTTACAACATTGTATAGGTGTAGAGTTCATTTTTATGTCATTTTCCATGTATAAAGCAATAAAATTGCACTCTAACATAAAAACAAGAGTTACTTGAGGCTTACTCCTCACACCTCAGCCTTGTTAAACATTTAAAAATATTAATCATATATTTTCTTAAATTTTAAAGCACAAAAACCCATTTTTTCTTATTTTTTCTATTTTTTTCCTATTTATCTATTTATAAAAATAGGATATTTTTTATGTATGATTCTTAACTAATTATGACAGGTGAAAGATAGATTTTATCATAATTTTATCCTATGTGAATTTCATTTCCCCACTCGAAACCAACAAAACCTTCATTTTTCCTCTAAAAATGTGCTTTTTGAGTTTGAATTTAATTATTATGATCATATATCATTACAGGTTTTGTGTTTTTCCATGTACAACCCTCAATCATAATGCAAAAAATATTCATGTAAATTATCTTTCCATGTGCACACCATTTCAACCATCAAACATAAAAAAGAAGCAAAATTTCTTTATAAAAATGAAGCATACCGCTTATTCGCGTGTTGATGCAAGGGTTTAATCTACAACTTCTGCACCAAAACCTGCCATATTTGGGACTTCGAATATCCATAGTTGGTATCATCCAACTTGGCAATGTTAAAGAGATCTGTATCTTTCAAATGACCAGCCATACTGTCCCAAATCAAAGCAAAAAAGTAAAATTATAGGTTGTTGTAATTAGTTGAAAATACACTAAAACCACTACTAAAACTAGTTAAAAGGGTGGATTTCACCAAGAGAAACACGTGTCCACCTCATATGACCAAGATAACATCAAATAGTAAGCATTACTCTCATAGAAGTGCTCAAAATCTGCAGATTTTAGCTTGCTGTAATAAATGACAACAGTATGTAAAACTATCCCAAAATGAAGCAATCATTGATACATTTATCACTGCAACTACTAGGTAACAAGATACATCCAACAATGAGTTTCTAGGGGCAAGAAGGTACCAAGAACTGTCAAACCAATAACCTGTCAAGCAAGAGACATCTCATAGGTCTAGAAGTCATGCATGTAATGGGTCTTAGGGTAAGAGAAGAGACCAAGAACAAGCACAATTGATAGAGCAAGATGCTCAATACATAACCATCCAAGATGCATACAAAACTGACAAATCCGTGACAATGATACGTGCCTACCCCAATAGGTGTATCAAATCAGCCCACTACAAACAAACTGCAGGCATAAAGCTCTCAAGAGAGCAAATGCATATAACTATCCCACAAGCTCAAGGTCAAGTATAAGTATGACTCTGTGTACATCCAAATATACCAAGAGGCTCCCATTGGAAGTGAAGTCAGATGCAAAGAGAGAAAAAAATGCTCTAATACATCAAATACATAGCATTAGACATGCCAAATCCCAGTAGGGTACATCCAAAGCATAAATTCCAAGCTATCTTAGACCCCTAAAGCATAAGCCTAAAAGCATTCAAAGAGCATGTAACGGACAACCAAATGTAATGCTCAGTAGATCCAAAATACTCAAATACATCTAAAGATGAAGCTCCAAGTAACTATCAAGCATGAGCAAATCAAGTGGCATCCATATCTGACCAAAGCATAAATGTAAGAGGTCTAAATTTCAAGCAGTGACAATAGGCATAGACCAGTTCAAAGCATGCCAAACTGAAGCCAAATGCCTGTGAAGAACAACCAAGTTGGAGCTTAATACAAGCTCAAAAGAATTCCGAAACCAAAGACAAGCTCGATGTTGTACCCCGAAGGTCAATACTTCATTGCATATCCCAAAAACATAGCGTGAAACCAATAGGCATAACCAAACATGAGATAATAGGCTTCAGCCCACTGTGGTACAACAGTGATTTATTGTTCAAAACTGAGTATTTTCACCAAGAAAATCAGTCCAAAATGATGGCATAACATGTGCCTTGCATCCCCTAAACAATCCGGCATCAATAGGTACCAAACTAGTTAAGTAGAAGTGCCCAAACAAGCATAGCATTAGATGCCAATGTTACTTTGGCATAACATGACTGTGGGACTGCTGTAAACAATCTTGGGAATGTACATATCAGACCCAAACTGATGCCAATGATCAAGGCGGCTTCAACCAAAGTTAGAGACCATTTTCAAGTGCATTGCCAAGCACGAAGAAGTATGACACAACCATCAATGAGGAGTAGGTGAGCTGTTGTAGTGTGCTGTCCAGAATAGCCAACAAAATGGTGCAAATTTGTTGATCCTTTCTTCTACTCCTCTGCATCCACGTGGCCTCAATGGTAGTGGTTGGAGGCTCTAGGGGGTGCCCAGGGAGGCCCACAATAAGCCTCAAGTGCCCAAATGCAAGAGGGAGTAAGTTTTGCAGGCATTGATGCAGGTTGATAAAAACATCGAGAAACATCTTCAAACGGAATATGATGATGCATGTAATGCTATTTTGGAAAAGTCTGATGCTAAAAATGGGCTAAATGGAAGTGTAGATAGCAAGCTTGTGGCTAAAAATGGTATTATGGGCAGCACTAAGCATAGAGAGAAGGCTATGTATATTAGGGATGTCCATCAACAAGAACATGAAGAAGAAGATGCACATTGGGCTTGTACTACAACAAAGACAATTGTTAAAGTGGGAGAAAGAGGGATGCTTTCCATAGCTCTCTTAGATCATGGTTCCAAAATCAATGTTATGGCACATAGCTTGTATGAGAATGGAGGTTGGACGATTGATGTGGATCCGGGATGGTGCATGCGAGCAGCAAACAATTCATTAGGGGATCTTTATGAAGCTTGTCCAAATGTACCCGTGACTATTGGAGATATCAAGGATGAATATCATTTTTTTGTATAGGATTCATGTAGTTATCCGGTGATTTTGAGGCAACCCTATATTTCAGAATCAAGGCTTGAAAAAAAAGCCTTGGATGATGGTTCTTCATATGCTCGGGTTTGGAGTAAAGACAATACAAAGGTAGTACAGTTTCTCACTGTTTGTGTAGATCATCCCCGCAATCGAGATAGGCTGCAGGATAATCCTATGCCACCTAATGCACGAGAGTTTAAGGGTTTTTATACATCACTACTATAAGTGGAGGCTATGGTAGTGCCTCTGGGAAGATAATTATGCCTCCAAGAAAAGAGAAAACTATGTTTGTGTCCGGATTGCAGGAATGGACAGGATATAGTCTTGGCAGTTTTAAGAATATTTCAGCCATGTGCAGGGCTCAAAAGAAATATGTAGGATGGGCTGAAAAAGAATTGAAGACCTTTGTTTTGATGGTTGCAAATGAAGGTATTTCAGGGCTATTTTCAGGGCTGGTTGATGTTGATACAAAGGTTGAAATTTTTGCAGCAATTAATGCTAAAAATAGGGCAAAAAAAGAGGTTATTTATGTTGACACTTTAGAGATATATGAAGTCATTCAAGAGTTTGCTAAGTATGAATGTTATGGGCTACAATATGGGCTACAAAACAAGCTTGAAGCAAGGGTGGATACAAAGTATAAAACTGTTGCAAAGAAGATTAAGCCTATGGCTTTGCCTTTACCACCTGAAAGTGATGGGTTGGCTAAAAAAGTGACTCAATAGCCTAGTTTACGGGATTCACATGGAGTAGGAAAAAAAATTATAGTTGAAACATTACAAAAGATAAAAATTGGTGACACAAGCTTTCTTTGCCTGTAGAAAGAGCTTGGTTCTTGTAGATGTTGGCAAGGCATGGGAAAGCCTTTGCATTTCAGCCACATGAAATTGGATGTGCTGATCCGACCATAGTTGCACCTATGGTGATCTTTACAGTACCTCATGTGCCATGGAATTTAAAGCCTATTCTAGTACCTCAGGCATATTTGCCTCTGCTGGAGCTTTTGAACGAGAAGATCAAGATGCGGATTTTGGAGCCCTCTTCAGCTCCATATTCAAATTGGTGGTTCATTGTTCCAAAGAAGAATGGTTATTTGAGGTTTATACAAGATTTACAACCAGTTAATAAGGTCACCATAAGGAATGTTGGATCAGGCTAGATAGTGGATGAATTTGCAAAAGCATTTGCAGCAAGGAAATTTACTTTATGAGTGATTTATATTCAAGATGTGATCAATTCCATCTTGCATTAGAAAGCTGGGATATAACTACCATGAAGACACCACTTGGATTGGTTGGGATGTGTATGCTTCCATAGGGAGCAACCAATTCAGTGGTGCATATGGTGAATGCTATACATAAAGTTTTGAGGGAGTATATTCCTCAATTGACCTTACCCTTTCTTGATGATGTTCTAATCAAAGGATGTGATATCTATGAGAAGAATGAAGAGTTGAATGAGCATGGATGTAGAAGATTTGTGGCTGATCATATTGTTGATTGTGATAGGATTTTGAGCCCTCTTGAAGAAGTGCATTTGACCCTGTCAGGAGAAAAGTCAATTTTTGGAGTGGAGGAAGTATTAGTTGTCGGGCACATGTGTGGACCATATGGAAGAAACCCCTCACCAGTAAAGATTGATACCATAAGCAAGATGTGGGAGACACGTTCGAATGTATCTGAGGTGAGATGATTTTTGGGTGCATGTGTCTTTTACTTGATATGGATTTCACATTTTTCTCATGTGGTTGAAAGTTTATATCAGCTCCTGAGAAAATGACAAAATTTTTGGTGGGGAAAACATCATACGAAGGCAATTTAGAAGCTAAAGAGTGTTGATAAATACGACATATCCTAAGTCATATCCTATGGATGTATGTATCTAAAATAGAAGCATATGTAAAGTGTCCTTAAGTTTGGGGTATCTATCTTTTGAGGATACCACTTGTGGTAGTGGACTTTTGGAGAAATAGAGAAGAATAATGGAGAAGAAGAAAACATAGAGCTCTTGACCTCTCATCTGATTTATCTCATGGACTCCCTCCACTTCAGTTTTTATTATGGTATTAGAGCGAAGGTCATCCCTTAAAAGAACCACAGAGAGTTTCATTAATAGCAATATATCCATGCTTTGATGCAACCACAGAAATCATAATCTCTTCATCCACTTCTTCTTCTAGCAACATATGGTGGTGTGCACATGATACAGACATCATATTTGAGAGAAGGTAAGTAGCTGATACTGCTGCTTTAAGGCCTGCTTCATCGAGGACATACAAGCACATGCTGAGAACCGAAGACACACTTCCAAAATCATACTGCTTCTCAGGATTATCCTCAAAAATCGGCCCAGAGACAGTCAAATGTTCTATTGCCCCACCTACCATGTTAATAGCCCTTAGCTAGTATAAATATCATGAATCTGAGGAAGAAAATCCATGGATAATTCTGAAGCTTCAGCCCCACTGTAGGTGCAACAATTTCTCGGCAGCTCAAGTTAACCAAGGAGCTGTAGAACTAGGCAAAGCCTTGAGACTCCACCACTAGAACTGAGAAATTGAGCAAAAACCCTACAAGAAGAAGCAAATTCTCTGAGAAAAGAACTCGAAACCCTCCAATTTTTTAACACAAACATCTTTTTACGCCTCCAGAGCTCCCAAACAGCACCATGGACCCTAGATAGATGAGAAAGAGGAAGAAATTGAAGGGCATTACCAACACGAACAATGCCACACAGCACAGTGCTATATGGGACTCCCAAATCTTCATCAAAATTTGATAACACATCATCCATTGTGGATTCTCTGAATAGAAGGTAACCGAATACACTCATGGCTACATAAATGCAAGTTGTCACTGCTAGAGATATCCTTACCACACCCTGGGAATCTGATGGATTCTCAAGTTCATTCAGTACTGGATGAACAGATTGATGGCATATGTATGCAATCACGACAATAGAAATAATTGCAAACAGCTCAAGTACAGACTCTCGATCCATAATATCTGAAAACATTCTTGGTGTATTGACATGTCCTACAGCAATCTTTGCGACTGTGATCACTGCCATCACAATGACAAACATCATAGCTAGTGCCACTGATAAGGTAGATGAGAACCGTAGAGAATCAGCATGCTTGAAGGACACCAATGGGATAAGGACAAAAAACGTTGTAAACAAGAAAATTGAAAGTCTAGAGTTCCAGCAAGTCAAGCCTCCAGCCCACTCCTCTAACACCCCTGAATGATGAACACATGAGGATGTTGTTCCAGATAAGACATCACCTGTGAAGATTAGGTAAACAATCAGGATACCCACGATACAACATCTCGATCACACACAATGAATGATTTACTTGTAATTTTGGGTCATGATGCCATGATGCATTTTGGGTCATTACAGACACCATTTGGGATCCAAATTGGATAGTTCTTGTTGGGAACTGAATGTCTGACAATCATATTGCTGGAAGCTATTTTTACATGCATTTTGGGTCATTACAGACACCATTTGGGATTTGAATTGGATGGTTCTTGTTGGGAACTGAATGTATGACAATCATATTGTTGGAAGCTATTTTTACATGCATTTTTGGACTATGTTTGATGCTTTTTGGTCTCAGATTGGACCATTGGTGTTCTGGATTGGGGCATACTATTGAATATCATTTGTGGACAGTTTGTATTGCTATTTTTTTTTGAATTTACAGTAGCCATAATGTCTGACACGGCACAGATCACTCACATTGTGGGAGACAAACTGACCAAAGACAATTATAGTGTTTGGTCTTACAGGATGGAGAATTTTTTGATGGGTAGAGGCCTATGGGACCTCATAATAGGTGATGATGAATGTCCAGAAGTTCCTGAACATCCAACTAAAGAGCAAAAGATATCGTATAAGGATTGGACAAGGAAGAACATCAAAGTTTTGCATTGGATCTCCATATGTATTTCAGAAACATTGATTCCTCATATAAAAAAGGAAAGTACTTGTAAGGAGGCATGGGAAATCATAGAAAAAATGTATGTAGCATGTACAAAGGCTTGTAAGATACAACTCAAGCAGAGATTACATGGTGCATGGAGAGGCAATCATAGTATCAGTGACTATGTGGTAGAAATCAAGCAAATTGCAGAAGACCATGCATCCATTAATGCACCTATTGATGATGATGATTTAGTGTTAGTGATACTAAATGGACTTGGACCAGATTTCAAATCATTGGATTCCTCTATTTTGCTTAGAGGAGGCTCTATGCCTAACTTTGAGGAGCTTATTGGATTGCTACTTTACAGAAGAAATCAAGTTGGGATTGAATGCATCTAGTAGTGGCAAAAAAATAATACACTCAGATATTTGAGGCCTATGTCAGAATGTTTCCATGAGCGAAAGATGTAGATTCTATATCACTTTCATTGATGATTTTAGCAGAATGACTTGGGTGTAATTTATGTAGCATAAAAGTGAAGCATTTGAAAAGTTCTTGGAATTTAAATCTATGGCTAAAAAGTAGTTTGGATGCTACATAAAATGTTTGAGGTCAGATAATGGTGGAGAGTACATGTCATATGAGTTTTGTGACTTCTTGAGAGATCATGGTATCAAAAGGCAATTGACATGTAGGTACATACCTCAACAAAATGGTGTGGCTAAAAGGAAGAATCGGATTATTGCAGAGGTTGCAAGGGCAATGATGAACCAAATGAACATGCCATTGTCATATTGGGCAGAAGAAGTGCATACTGCAGTTCACATTATGAATAGAACACCTACAGCCTTGACTCATAATATGTCACCATATGAGAGAATGTATAGTAGGACACCCAGTGTTGCATACCTTAGAGTCTTTGGATGTGTTTGTTATGTTCATGTTCTGGATGATTTGAGAAAGAAGATGGAACCTAATACTACAAAATGCATTTTCCTTGGATATCCTGATGAGAAGAAGGGATACAAATGCTATGATCCAGTGAGTAAGGAATTATACATAAGCAGGGATGTTAGATTCAGTGAATATGAATCATGGTACAAGCCCAAAATTGGAGTGCATGTTGATTCCTATGAAAGCAATGATGATGATGGCTATGGAAGGAAAATTTCAGCAAACAACAAGGCTGAAAATCAACATGTGGAAGATGCTTTAGGACCTCAATAGAATGTGGAAAGTAGTGGCAGCTATAGTCCATGGAGTGGTAGATTGAGAAATGCACTAAGGAGTGCAGAAGTTGCAAAAGGAAAGAGACCTATGGTTGAAAGTTCAGAAGATGAATCTATAGATGACGAGTATGGCATTCTGCATGTTAAAAAACCTGGCACTAGAAGTGCAGGAAAGTATGTGCCACCACATGCTAGATTAGATGAGACACATGGTAGTGCACCTCAATTGAGAAGGTCAAAAAAGGTAAGGTATCTAGTTGATAGATTGACTTATAATGGGTTCATGAAGTTTCATTATGCATACATGGTTTCTTATGTACAACATGTGGATCCTACTTGCTTTGAAAAAGCAGTAGAGAGCAAAGAGTGGAGACAAGCAATGGATGAAGAGATGGATGCACTAAGGAAAAACAAGACTAGGGATTTGGTGAAACTACCTCATGGCAAGAAATCCATTGGATGTAAATGGGTTTATAAGGTCAAATGTAAGTCAGATGGTTCTCTTAAGAGGTATAAATCAAGGCTGGTTGCAAAAGGATATGCACAAACTTATGGTTTGGACTATGAAGAAACATTCAGTCCAATAGCTAAAATGATGACAGTGAGATCGGTAATTGCTTTGGCTTCTATCTATGGTTGGAAGCTTTATCAAATGGATGTGAAAAATGCATTTTTGAATGGCAACTTAGAAGAGGAAGTGTACGTCAATCAACCAGAGTGCTATGTGGATCCAAAATACCCACATTATGTATGCAGGTTGAAGAAGGATTTATATGGACTGAAGCAAGCACCAAGAGCATGGTGTGATAGAATCAACAAATTCTTATGTAGTATGGGATTTCAGCAGAGCAAAGCTAATTATTCACTTTATGTGAGGCATACAGAAGATGGTATGGTTGTTGTTGTCATCTATGTTGATGATCTCATTATTACAAGTACACTTGAGAAGGAGATTACTGAAGGCACGCATGGGTTACATAAAGAGTTTGATATAAAGGACCTTGGTTTGTTGAGATACTTCTTGGGTATTGAGGTTATTGATACACCTCATGGTATATGGCTGATACAAAGGCAATATGGATTGGAGCTGTTGGAAAAATATGGCATGATAGGATGCAAAGCGGTTGATACACCATTGGATCAAAATGCTAAGTTGATGGATGATGGATCTTATGTTGAGGATGTCACTATATTCAGAAAGATGGTTGGTAGTCTTATCTACTTGACTATTACAAGATCAGACATGAGTTATGCTGTTGGATTGATAAGTTAGTTTATGGAGAAACCATGCAAATCACATTTGGATGTAGTGAAAAGAGTTCTTAGATATGTGAAGAAGACACCTGGATTTGGCTTATTTTATGAAAAAGGAATCAAGGCTACATTGTTTGGATACTCAGATGTAGAGTAGGTAGGTAGCTCTATGGATAGAAGATCTACTAGTGGCTATACATTCTCATTTGGGTTAGCCATGGTAAGTTGGAGTAGTAAGAAGCAACCTACAATTGCTCTATCAAACACTGAAGCAAAGTATAGAGGCATTGCATTGGCATCATGTGAGCAGACATGGCTAAGATTGATCTTATATGAAATGGGGATAGAGATTGATGGTGGAGTCATTATGTATTGTGACAATGTTAGCAACATTATGTTGGCAAAGAACGTAGTCTACCATGCAAGGACAAAACACATAGAAGTGCATTGTCATTTCATTAGAGAAAAAGTCATTGATGGAGAGATTGACTTGGTCCATGTGAAAACAAATGACTAAGTTGCTGATATCTTTACCAAAGCATTAGGTAAAAACCCTATAGGGGTAGATACACGGGGAAAAGGGTGTGTGTGTGTGTGGTTCAAAAAGGCATAAGAAGAGGTCTTGGGAGATTATTATTTTTGGGCATGGGAGTGAAAGGTATAGGAAGGGGTCTTGGAGCGGTTTTAGGACACGGGGGGGTAGGGTGTGTGGACATGGGGTGAAAAAGGCTTAGGAGTTTAAAACTCGGGGGTGAAAGGGTAAAAGGGGAAAGGTGAAGGGTGAAAGGGGCTTATAGCACAGGGGGGAAAGGGTGTGTAAAAGGGGACACAAGGGAGGGTGAAAGGCCCTTAAAAAGGATTAAAACCGGGAGGGGGGGGGGAAGAAATAAATGGTATGTTAAGTCTCCACACAAAAAATGATGTTTATGTTGCTACTTTAATGCTCAGAGTACCATGCAGATGATGTCTTTTGTAGTAGGAGTTCACGCTCATTCACCAAGACCCATGGATTGCTTATTGCTTCAAGAATTTCAAGCAAGCACAAATAGCCATCTCTCACCTAGTCGATGCACCTTCGATCCTATGGGGATGTAGTGAGCTTACCTTGATGCCAAAATGAGTAGCCTCCTCTCTCAAGAAAACTAATAGCTCCACGATTCAAGATTCGAGCTCAAGCAACCTCAAGCCTCCACCTCCAAGCTCCATCCTCCATAGTTGAGTGTGAGACTAGAGAAGAGAAGAGAAGAGAAGAGAAGAAGAAGAGGGGAGATGGCATAGAGCTTCTTCTCCAAGATCCCTTGCCCTCACACACTCACTTCCTCACACTCTCACACTTCCTCTCTAAAGCATACACAAGTAAGCAAGAAGGAGAGAAGAAGAGAAGAAGAAGAGAACTTTTGCCACACACCAAAAGAATGACTTTCTCATTCACTTTTTGGGTTTATATATAAGCCCTAAATCCATTGGCCACCCATCCCCTTTTTTACATGACCAGGCATCTTGCCAAGGTCCTATTTGCCTATTCCCTTTTAGTTGCCTTATCCCTTCACCTGTGTCTATTTAAACTTTACAATTTGCACATGAGGGAGCCTGGTACTCTTATAAAATGAATTACATTGTGCCCTATGTTTTCCTTACTAGAGCCTTCTAAGAACCTTGCTAGAGTCTTTGGTGCTTTCCCACGTTCTTTTTGAGCACCTTGCTAGAATATTCAGTGATCTCCTTCATTCATTCTGAGCACCTTTCTAGAATATTTGGTGCTCTCCCACGTTTTTCTAAAGCTTGCCTTCTCTTCCACTTCTCTTGCCTGGGTAGAATGAGCTTCTCTATTATCTTTTTGACTTGGGCTTTCTTGGTCTTCATCTACTTCTTTTTGGGCTGCATGGCCTGTAACATTACCCCCTCCTAGATGAGTGTCAGTCCCATGGCACTTGCAGGTCGTCTCAGTTGTGATGAGAGTTCAGTGGTTTGAAAGGGGGTCACATGAGTCGATGATGATGAGGCCTCATGGGGATTGGTCCTGGGGAGAAGCCGATCACATGAGTAAGGTGGTGGAGACTGAGAGTGGATCGAGTGGATGATAGGGCCTTTGAAGTTGGTGGTTTGCATTGTTTGTAGTTACCTGTAAAGAAAAGAAGGTGCACTGCCTAGGGGTGTGTCTAACTTACTATGTGGTGCATTGTGCTCATGCTAGTGGAACTAGGAGTTGAGTTGAAACCTAGGTGTTGTCCCACACTTGAGGGCCCAGTTCTTACCTAAGGGGATGCAATGAGTGTGGCTAAGGGAGACAGGTCTAACCATAGGTGAGGGGGACCTCCCTAGGTATGTCTTGCCCTTGATGTGTCCTTAACATGATGTGGGGAATCAAAATGGACTAGGGGGTTAGGGATGGAGCTGGCCGACCAAAGCCATTGGATGTGCCTAATTTGAGAACCCCTAGGTGTAGTGAAATTGTGGCCTACATGTAGTGAGATGATTCGGTTGCTTTCTCCTATGAATTTCTTTTTGTGATCTCTTTTTTTTTGTGAATAGATGAGAATCTACTCTTTATCATTAGAGTCATAAGAGGGAGGAGTTGAGGGACTTAAGAGATTTATTAGGGAATCTCTAGCTTTGCATGTATCCTTTGAGGTTCATTCATGTGCTTGAAGAGGAGTAGTGGAAAGAAATGGATGATTATAGTGAGTGAAGTGGTTGTCATTCATATATTCTAAGAGAGCTAAGTAAAAAGAGGGTAGCCTACATCATTAACCTAGTCATAGCACAACTTTCTATGCCATTTGGATTAAAAAAAGAGTGGCAGTAGGTGGTACTCTTGTGACGTGGGATCTTGCTTTAATAACACCCTAAGTAATCTATGATAATTACATGTAGTTTGGAAGGTTGGGTCTGGGCATGAAGTGAATTCATTAAGAAAGTGGGCTATGGAGTCGTATAGATCTTCTAGCATGAAAGTGAGGGCTTCCTCAGGCTTGATGGTGTTGACATTGTATATTCTAGGGAAGTCATATCGACCATGGATGTCTGGATTGTAATCCACTCCTACCCTTCTTGGATATGACATAAAAGTAGGGTTATTTCTTTTGAAGGGTGGGGTGTTGCAAAATGACATCCAAGTGTCTTTGTTGCCTTCCTAGATGCACCTCCTTCACTTTGGTTTTGGAACTCATAGCCCTTCACTATTTTGGGCACTTCATAGACCGTGTTCTCCTAGTAGTCTCAAACCTATGTTCCCCATTAGGTAGGATTTCTCTCTCTCTTAGAGGTCCACCTATCTCACAACCTCCTGACATCAATCACCTCTTCCACCACTTTGGTTGATAATATCTAGCATTTTCTTCCTCTTCCTTTTGAGCTCCTACTATTTCTCTTTACGTTGTGGGGAAGGAGGTTGTGGGACTAGCTCCTCCTCTTGTTGTCCCATTCCAAAGTGTTCTACCTCTTCCTCCTCCCTATGTTCCTATGGTGCTCCTTCAATGAATCCCAAGGTATCCACTTCTTGCATCATCAAGCCTACCCTCAACAAATAGTTTCTCTAGTCTTATAGTCTTAGGGTGACTTGTGCTGCTTGTGGTGGCATGTGCAGCCCTTGTCACACAGCCCTGTGGGCAATCCCCATATTTTTTTTCAATGAATCAATGGCCTCCCCTTCTTCCATTTGGGTGACATCCATGATAGTTTTGAGGAAGGCACATTGTTGGGTCCCTAACATCAATTGCGC
Source organism: Lygodium microphyllum (assembly GCF_053477565.2). Lineage (NCBI taxonomy): Eukaryota > Viridiplantae > Streptophyta > Polypodiopsida > Schizaeales > Lygodiaceae > Lygodium > Lygodium microphyllum. The sequence continues at coordinate 73,439,601 of NC_141151.1, read as the reverse complement.
GACCTCTGCCTTGCTCTCTATGAGCACCTTTTCCCCTTCTACACGATCTAGATGACTCACTAAGTCTTGTACTTGTCTTTCACTTCTTGTTGTCCATTCTTTTGCCTTCTTTTTCATTTCTTCAACGCTTTCCCCCTGCCTTTGAGCTAGGATAATTAGCCTCTGCTCTTTTTTCTTGATTTCCCTCTCCAATCTTTTCTTCTCCTCTAGCTCTAAGATGACCTTCTTTTTCAAATTTTCTATGTCTTTTTTATACCTTCGTGCTTTCTCCTCTCTTGCTGTTACAACAAATCCGTGGCATCCTGGACATTTTGCATCTCCCCTTGCAACCATATAGCACTACTAACTCTTCATTCATTTGTTCCACGCTCATGAGAGCATGTGTTTCTTCAACAAGATTTGCTTGCCACCTTTCTTCTCCTCCTTCGTTGGCCTTGAGTTCCCCATTTAGCTCATTTATTTCTCTTTGACACATGGACACTTGGTGGGTTCTTTCTAGTTGCAAGGCTGCCATAGTCTCCTTTTCAACCTCTAACTCAACAACAACTATTTTCTTTTCTTCTTTTGCTCTCTCAAGCTGTGATAGGAGTTCTTTAATATATTCATTGTAGTTGTTGGAAAACGGCAGTGCGATGGGAATAATGGTTGTGGACCTCCCTCTTGGGCCATTTCTTTGTTGACCAAAAACTACATGCAAGCCATGATGTTGCTAGCATCGACTTTAGGTATAGAGACATGGATGGTAGTGGTTGTTGGGGTGGTCGACACTAGGCTGCAATAGGCCTTTATCCTTGCCCTCTATAACTAGTGGTGATGTAGACTCTAGCACTTGGGTACTAGTACTAGGGCCTTCATATCTAGGTGGGCTCATGGCAGCCATCTCTTCTTCCCTTGAGGGCTACTCCATTAATAGGTGGATGGCTAGGGCTATAACTTCTTATTCTTTCCTCCTTAACTCCTTGGCTTCTTCCTCCAATTTCCTCCTCCTCTCCTCTTTGGCCCTCTTAGATTACTGTTTTATTCTTTTTGCCTCCTCCTTTCTTTTCTCTTTCTTTTGTCTTCGGCACTTTTAGACTCTCTCCGAGCTCTTTGTAGGTCTGTTCTCTCTTTCTTCCTGCTCTCTTGTTCATCACTCTCAGTCCTCTCACTGGATTGTTCCTATTCTTAGTGGGGAGGGGACATGTTTGGTGCCTCACCAACTCCCTCGTCTTCTTGTGCTTGCCCCAAAGCCTCTCTGATGATGGCTGTCAATATCCCTCCAAATCCAATGGTTGAGGCCTTCGACGATGGCTTATTTCTTTCTTTGGAGGCCGGGGACTCTCCACCTTTGGGTCTTCCACCTATGGCCATTGCTTTTGCTGAAGTTTTTATTGTCTTCTGCATGAAGCCGTTTAGGTTTACTTCGTCTAGGGATTTGGCTATAATGCTCTCCAACATACGTACGTTGATTCGGCTCATCAGTGCATTGTACCTATGATTGGAGAACAATGCATGGACCATCATCACTTGCAATTCCACTTCTGGATCTGAGATGTTTGTGAGACTGATGCCATTCTTGGTGTAGACTAGGATCTTGTCCATCCCCATCATATAATATATATCTCTTGTGGGCCCTCTCTCAACCTTATTGGGTAGGCCCAACACTCTTTGCACCAACTTGAAGCTTAGCTCAATCTCCACCATACGGGTTTCATTTTCTTGATGCACCATTACAGTGCCACAATTCCTATTGAAAGTTTGGAGGAATTCCACATACTTCTGATAGTCCACAACTTGGCCGACCTTCTCCAGGTACTTCTGCAGATTGCATTGCTACACAATCTATTTTACGACCTATTCTTCAATGGCTACATCCTCCAAGTTCAGGACATGCCTAAAGTTGAACTAGTTGAAGGCCCTTATCTCCATTGAGAGGCTATATTTACCATGTTCCTCTTCTGAGAATGGAAGTTTGCTGCTCTTCTCTTATGTAGTCATTGTGGGTCCCTATCATAACACCACAACTCACCATTAGTTTTCTTAAGATAACGAGTAGAGAGTGATTGTGCGCTTATAGAAAAATGAAAAGCTTAAGTACATAAAGGGAAATTTTCTTCACAATTTACACAATCTAGTAAACAATTCACTCAATCCAATGAATGTCCATGAGAATTTTATTAAAGTAAGTATCTTTTCCCACCTTACCCCTTGTTTCCACCTTACTTCCTCCCCCTTTGGAAATGAGAAAAATCCTTCCTAGGATTAGAGGTTGAAGGGTTAAGACCATTCAGCATATGCTCACCGTGTTTCACTTTCGCATGAGCCAAGCATAGAAGTTTGGGTTGTACTCCATGTTAGCGTAGTGGTCCATGTCGACAAGTTGAATGGTTACATGAGTGATGTAGGTGAGGACATCCATAAGGAAATCATCGAAGCCTATTGTGCTGGCAATGTGTAACTCCACCTCTATTAAAATGCAATCCAAGTAAGGGTGAGTCATGATGTGCTCTTCAAGAAGCTGGTTGCGAGTGGTGGTCAATACCCTACAGGAGGTTGGGGTACATAAGTTGGGTCATATTCCGAGGTTTTGATTGCACGTCTTTGTTGAGCCTTGGTCATGGTTTGATAGCCCTCTTTCTCCAATTGAAGTCAAAGAGCATAAAATTTTCACAAGAAAGAGGAGTCATTAGCAACCAGCTATTTCAACTTCGTAATTTCTTGGTCAGTGTTGCAAGGATCATGCCCTTCGTAAGACGTAATGAGGCATTTCTTGTGTGCTTGTTCATGGAAAATCTCGGTGATAATGAGTTCCTCGGCTGCCTGAGGAGCCTTAATGAATACAAATTCTAATTCTTCCCATATGAGCAAGGCAACATGTGTGCCTCCATTGCTAAAGGCTTGTCTAAAAGACCTAGGTCTAATCGGTTATAGCTTCTAGCAAGTGTGGTAAACGTGGCATCAAAACGCCAAAGGCAACCAACCAAGTCATCCCTTATATTTTCAGCTAAGTTTTTAGCTAAGAAAAGGATCAATCGTCATTCGTAAGATATTTTAAGACTTATTGGAGGCTAGGGTTTAGACTCACTAGCTTAGCGGCTAATGTCTATGACGACTGCAGTTGCTCCTCCTGAGTGTGCGGTTTGGCCTCTCATGTGCTAAGCATGGTTTGAGATTTTGACATTGTGCTGCCAGATGTTTGTGAGGCTTGAGTAGCACTAGCATTATTGGGTTGAGTTGGTTTGGAGTCACAAGCTGCGGTTTTGATGGATAGACTTGTTGAGGTTGTGCAAGCTTAACGGTGTTGGGCTTTATGGGCTTCGTAGCTTGAGCTTTTTGTGGCTTTAGTACTACTTGATCTGTCATGTGGCTTTGTGTGGTCAAGTTTGAGGGTGGCATTTGAATAGTGCCACTGGCCCTCTTGGTTTTAGGCACCCATATCCAGGTATTGCCCTCATAATAGCCTTACACTTGCAATAAGGTTTTGGGGACCCATCTCAACTTGATTGTTTGTCATTGGTGTCTATAGTTTCTCCATTGCATCCTAGGTTTTGAGTATGACTTCCTAGGCTTGCGAGGTCATGGTTGCATGCTCCTATGCAGCAGTCCTTGATGTTTAGGCACCCAATTGAAATGTGGTATAGGGGCCTTAGCTTTGATCTCAATAGTGTGCTGGCGGTGTGGCGTGGTAGGAGTCTCAACTCCCCTCCTTAGATTTGGTGGTGGGTTTCTCTACCGGTAGCCTCGCAAGCTTTGATAGAGCTGCGCTATCCTTGCTAAAATCCATGCCTATTCGTACATTGCTGATACCAAGGTGAATGACTCGTAGTTGACATTACAATGTGCTTCCTTTTTAAATGAGCGTCCTAATAGAAATTCCTTACTGGCATCTTTTATGTTCAACAGCACATAGAATATTATGGATATGCTTTTAGACTCAATAGAGGCTACGACTTTGCACTTTCCTGAAAGGGTATACAATTGGACCCCAAATGGGCGATGCAAACATCTTCTTCCATTTTAATGTTGAGTCCTACAAGTTGGGTTAGACGTCCTTCCATGTAATTTAGATGTGTGGCAATGATGTGCTGGAAGTCATTTCAAGCTTGAAAAACTTAATCAGGAGACCATACTTTGATGATTTAGACTGTGCACCGAACAAAGTGTCAAGTCTTTTCCATGGATCCTATGAAGTCTCACAGTTATCCACATGGTGGATATAGCTGTCGTCTAGCTCCTATTTGATAATGGCCCGAGCCTTATCATCATTCTTTTGCCAAGTGATAGTAAGATCCGCATCACGAGGCTTCTTTTCTTTTCCAGTGGTAATGGCCAAGAGGCCCTTCTTCATCAGGATCAGTTTGATGCGAGTCTGCCAGGTATGAAACCCGACTCCTTTGAAATGGGCAGTTGGAGAATCTTTGCCCATGTTCGACTTGAGAGACCAGCAGCAAATCAGCTTCAGACTTATCAAATTTAAGCAACAGAAGAGTTGGTTGAGTCAAGGGATTCAATGAGAGATAATATAGTCTACATCTTGCAAAGACTTCTGGAGCTTGTCTAGGTATTCCTTTCAATTATAGTGGACACATAAATTATCAAAAAATACCTCTAACTCTCGCCTAAGCATGTCTTTGAAAATGGCAAACATGAGCCTCTGGAATGTGGTTGGTGCATTCGTCAACTCAAAGGGCATGACTATGTAGGAAAAGATGCCCCACTCATGAATGTGGTCTTGTGCCTATCATCCGGATGCACTTGCACCTAATTATATCCAAAAAATTCATCTAGGAAACTATAGGCCTCTTTACCCACCACCCTCTCGAGTATATGCTCAGTTTACAGCAGCGGATAATTATCTCTCTTTGTAGCAGCATTCACCTTCTTATAATTGACACACATTCTGATCTTTTCATTATTCTTTAGTATGATCATGATGGGAAAAACCCAATCCATGTGCTCAATTTCATAAATGAATCCTACTCTTAACAACTTATCAATTTCCTCTTTGATAGGGTGAGCATGTTTGGGATTCATCGAATATGGTCGTTGCTTGATTGTCATTACGTTGGGTGTCATGGAGATGTTATGAGTCACTACACGTGGATCTACCCCTTTTAGCTCATCAAGGGACCATGCGAATACATCTATATATTCCCACAAGAGAGCAATAAGACTTGCCTCCTCTTCCTTGGTCAAGTCATCAGCCATGAAAATAGGTCATCGGGGTGTCTTCCCTACCTTAGCTAGATCGATCTCCTTGACTTTGGTAGATCCTTCTATAGGCTCACTTGCTTGCCCTTGTCTTTTGGCTCCTAGCAAGGCTACTATCCTATCCACTTTTTTAAATCTCATGAAACATTTCACCAAGTCTTGCAGCTTCCTCTACTCCTCAGTTTTTGCAGATCCCTAGGTTTTTTCCTTCTTTCTCCCTTCAACCTTCGGCGCCTTAGGTGGACTAGCAAGTCTCCTTTGGTACGTTTGGTCTTAGGTGGTCACGGTATCTCAAGATCACTATCTAAGCTTACTTTCGACTTAGACTAGAACTTTCTGACTTTTCTAGAAGAGGGAGTCTCTCCTAGAGGTCATACCCACAATAGTGATCCTATTTTGAGTACTGGTGCGACACTTGGTTGGGCAAGGCCCGCTCATTCATAATCAATCACTCTACGTGCTACAACTAGGTGCAATCACAATCCATTCATATGATTCCTTTATCAATTATGAAGATGCTCTTCTACGGTTTGGAGTATACCTATATTTGTTGAATTACATGTCCCTCAATGTCGTACTCTATCATGTCGATCTCTTCTTTGCTCTTGTCACTGGAGGAACATCAGTCTTTGTACTCATCATCTAAACCATCATCGTCCGATTGTTTGTCATCTCCTAAGTGTGTTCCCTTGTCATCGGTTACTAAGGCCCAATTGTACATCAAGTTTAGGTCATGCACCTTGGTCCATCACCACTTGGATTCGTCTACAAGATCCTTGAGTGGTTTAAGATTTGTGATTGGATTACTAGCTAATTTTTCCATTTGGTGCTTTAAGATCTCGTGGAGGTCTCGTTTTTTATTCGAGATGTGGAATGTGATAGAGGTGGGTCACCCATGTGAGCTTCTAGCCAACATGCAGACCCCGGGGAGTCCACCTTATAGAACATGTAAGATACCATGTGAGTTCAAAAGAAAATGTATTATATTTAGTAAAATTTATAGGATTATATTTACAAAATGGATTTTTTAAATAAAATTTGAAAAAAACTGTAAATTTAGTAAAGTGAAAGGGGTCATTTTAAGGCCTTATAGCATATTAAAAAGGGGCATTTCTTAATATCCTTTGAACACACATTATATAGATGATTTCTTATAGGTGGACTCCCCAAGATGTAGATTGGTAGTGAGGGCGTGTCTCTGGGCTCACCAACTTCCTTAGCAACTTGATTGTATTCCTCATTATTCGAGAATGGTAGATCAATTGTGGCTAGCACATGCATCCAATCTTGCCCATTCTCAAGGCAAGGGATATACTTGGTCAACGGCCCATAAGATTTTCTAATATGAGCATGGCCCTTCAACATAGCTGAGATGGTGTCTAGGTCAACTAGTGTAGTCTTCCAAGTATCCATATCCACTCCGATTGTCCTAAGAAGATTAGACCATTCCCCTAGTCTTATATGACTCATGCATTGCACATCCAAGGTTGGCCTAATAGGATATCGTAGTTTACTCCTTTCATGACTATGAAGTCCACAAAGAACAGGACTCCTACGATCTTCAATGGCCAAATTTTCAACACTCCAGATGGCTTTTGTTATGTAGGAAATTTAGGAAAATTTCCCCCCTATTTTGCCTTTTTAAATACCTTAATGAATCAGGGTATACATGTGTAAAGAAGCTCTAATTAGGGTTAGCTAGGGATTAGGTAGGGTTTACCTATAAAATGGCAACCATCCAAATGTAGCATTATCACTCGATCATTGGAACACATCTCGTTCTAGGGAATTTTCTTTCTTGTATTCCATTTTTAAAGCTATGGTAGCTTGCCATGTTAATGAAGTTTGGTCCCTTTCCATTTTTAGTTTGTCTTGTTGATTTCCTGTTTCTTTATCCATGGTTGGCTAGGCCAGTTTAGGCTAGTTAGGTTAGCTTCATTACAATGGTATCAGAGCCTTGCTTTGATCCAAGGTAGGCTTTAATTCCATCATTTTCATGATTATGATCTAGATGGGGAGGTCATTTTCATGGAAGATTTGATTACAAGCATCATTTCTGTGTAACTAGAGTTGAAGACACATTTACATGGTTTGGTTTCTTCTTGACAGTAACTAGACAAGTTGTACTACTTCAAACCATGCTAAAGATGGTGGATCTTGGCAATATCCAGTGGGCAATGACGGGCTTCAACCAATTTTAGCAGGTCCTAGTTCTATTTTGGCCCAAAAATGAAGAGAGATGGACAAAATGCAAGTAACTTGGTTGAGGTTGAGTTTAGTGGGGGTTTCTTTTGAGAGCGAAGGGTTTGTTTTTCAAGCACAATCTTTCTCTCTCCCATTTCAAGCTCCCTTCGTACTCCATAGCCAATCTCTTGCTCAAATCTTCCAACCATGACTCTTCCACCCAGAATGGACACCATAGCTTGATTCTTTGAGTTGTAAGCTTTGTATGGAGTAGTCATATGCCTTACTTGAGGCATTTTTTATTTCAAAGCATTTGTGATGTTTGTGCTGCTGAAACATACTCCATTACTGCATGAAAAAAAATCAAGGTCATATGGATCTTCTAAGGCTTCCATAAGCTCATGGCAAGAGTAGCAAGCTTCACATAGAGCATGTGAGGTCACCAAGGCCCTTACTACTCTATTCGACCTACGGCAATCGACCTATAGCAAGCCTTCTTCATTGTTGCCAGCCACTGGTAGCTCAAATGGAAATTAGCCAGGCTTTGGTGATGTCCAACGATGAGGATGAGTTACTTGGTTGACCAAGAGATCGAATGCTTACAGAGAGCATAAGGATTAAATATGGAGCTCGATTGCATCATGAAATTCATGCTTTTCAATTCCAATAACTTTGCCAAGTGTGAATTTCACTCTACTGCCAAGTATGCAATCTTCCAAGAATTTTTTAAGGTTTGTGGCAGTCTCAAGATTTGATTGTAACCTGTAACCCGGCTGCCTGTCCCTTTTTAACCCTTCTTGTTTATTTTCTTGAGATGCATCCTCCATAACATACTCAGATATGGCTTTTTCTGATGCTCCATTTTACTTTGTGTTATGCATTTAGATTGGCTTGAAGAGGAAGAACTAGCAATGTCCTCATCTCTTCTTCTATTTTCTTCCATAAGAGCTTCTTGATTATAAGCCTTAGCCAAATAAGCAGCATAGGCTGAAAATGAATCCAATGGTACACTCCATCCTGTTTTCCTCTATACTCTGACTTGCATCAGCCAATTCAGACTTTGTTGTTTTTCCCTTTTCCATGCAATCTAATTCTTGCATCCAAATGTGAGATTTTGTTTCAACCATGCCTCCTTTACGAGCTTCATCAATCCTTTCAATTCTCAACCCATATGTGGCTGCATCTATGGCAACAAATGTTGTCCTTGCATCCATATCTTGCAACCTCTTCTGCATGCCACCATTCCCAAAATTTGGCTCTATTGGAAGATCCGTTTTTGTTGCGTATATTTTGCCATCTTTCCAAAAGACTAACATTTTTTCTTCCGCTTCACGATAGGCTATACAATCTTGCTTTTCATGTTTTAAATTGTCACACCAAATGCATCTCCTCTTGTATCCTTATCTATACGGCCTTTGCGCTGTTGCGCGCAACCCTTTTCTTCTACCTTGACATCCAAATTTTTTACCTTTGCATATATTTTTCTCAATTTTAGCCTCAAATCACGCATGCCTTTGATTAATTCATCCATAGTATTACCTTTAAGAGCCGCACCAATAGGTATAGCTAGTTCTCGGGGGGTTCACCTTATATATATTCTCTATATAACATGCGTTCATGGCCTATTTATAAATATCCTAATATGTGATTTTTTCTTGAATAAAACACAACCCTTTTCTATTTAATCTATAAGTAACCCCTTTATATGACACCCTTCTGTATGTAAAAAAGTATAAAAATAGTGTTTAAAAAACCCCTTATTTTGAACTAACATTATATATACATATATTCATGAGTAACCCCCCGAGATCTAGTTGTTTTTCCATAGCTACAGGCACCTTGGTTGCAATTTCAACCCCCTTCTAAGCTCTGGGGCAGGTGTTGTGCTTGTATCCCATCTTAATTTCATCTACTCTCTCTTTATCAACATATGCACTGATTCAGTTACATTAGCCCAATCTGATTTCAGTCCCATTTTAGAAGAGGCATCTTCTAAATGATCAGTCAGCTTCTCCTACAAGACACGCTCTACAGCCTTTAGAAATAGAGCAATTTTCTGACTCCCCAATGATTGCTGCTCATCGGTATCCAACTGCGCATACTGACTTTCAAATTCACGGAGCAAATCTGTAACAGCCAACCCTTTATTGGGATTTTCAATCCAATCTATAAATGTCTTTTTAGTTACAATCCTATATCTTTCAAGAAAAACTTTTCTCTCAAAGATTTCTTGAAAGCTGCCCAATCAGCATCTCTTCTATGTAACTCTTCAATCCAATCATGCAAAGCATGCATGGCCAAATGGAAGAAATCCTAACTCCATGCATAGTGCGATACACATGAAACATATTTTCTTCATAAAACCATATGAAGGCAAAAAAAAATTGACCTTTAAATTTCTTCAATTCTTGTTCCATTGCCTGCAATGCATTCACAACAACTAAGGAATCAATTTTTTCTGCTCCCTGCTGAGTTTGCATCAATTTCTATAACAACAACTGTTGTTGTTGTTGCTACAACAAAGCAATCATCTGTTGTAAAACTACACCACCACTTGATCTAGAAGAATCCCCCATCTTTATACACCTCTGCTGCTGCCAACTTTCACATTAGGGTCACCACTATCAAAGTATTTGGAGTTGAAAGCCTACTGTGGGGGTAAGAGATAGCAAGGTGAAGGGAGATTCAGGGAGGAGAGGAGTAAACAAAAGAGAAGGGGTTGAAAGAAATAGGAGACGTAGAAGAATACTCATAGAGATGAAATAGAAGATGCATAAGAATACTCAAACATGTGAAGCCTGTCAATTTATTTCTACATTATGAGAAGATAAATCTCTTGTAGACAAAAATATGCATAAAATAATACCTTTCTCTATGCTTCTTAGATCACCAATCTGATCCTTCCATTGGTTCTGAAAGGGGGGTAAAATACCAGCACACCTAGCTAGAATTCTACCAGATCACTCCTTCTTCGGAGTGTTATTCACTACCTAAAAACTACTATCATGCGTTGCACGATTTTGCCAATCCTTATTTTTATATAAAATCCTTCCAAAATGGCTGAAAGCTATATGCTTTGTTTTATAAGTTATCATATTCTAGAAGTTGTCTACAATTTTTTGGATTTTTACAAGAGATAATATCTAAAATATAAAAAGCTGGCTAAACTTGTCCAAAAATCCAGTATTTTTGAACCATCCAAACTATGGATATTGACATTAATGACTAATATGGCATTAGCTCTCTAGATCAATAAAAAAGCCGCACTCTAGATTTTTTTACACTGTGTGCGCATAGCGGCATGACAACTGGCCAAGTTATTAGCCTTTGCAATCACTAATTGTGATTCCTTATGATCAACTAATCACTTTCGACTCCTTATTCATCATCACTTATGAACTGTAGCTTATGAACTAACTATTAGATATGAAACACTACAAGGATATAGGGGAATAGCAACAGGCAGTTCAGATGTAAATTAGTGGTATCCTATTTGCATCGCAAATAGAGACGGTACTCAAACAAAAAAAACGGGTCGAAACCCGAGTGGAACATTTTACCACAAAGAGTGAAAGAGAGAGAAAAATAGATCGTGCATTTGGGAGAGGGAGAGGGAGAGAAAGAGAGAGAAATAGAGCTTCTCGCCACTGCTGTCGCCGTTCACAAAGAATAAGAGTAAGTGCACGAAAGGCAAAGATGAGCCGTCGTTGCAAAGAGGAGACGAAGAATCCATCCTCGGGCCTTTGTGGTGAGTGCATTGCTTCCTCTTGGATTGTTCTTGTTATTTCTCCTTTTCTTTTGTTTGTTTTTGTTGAGAATGAGGTGCATTGAGGGAGAAATAGAGGAAATAAGAGAGGGAGAAGAAGAAAGAAAAAGGAAGAAAGAACGAGAGAGAGAGAGAGGGAATAAACATAAACAAAAAAGAAAGAGAGAAATAGAGAGAGAGAGTGAGAGAGAGAGGGAGGGAGAGAGGAGAATGAATGAGAAAACACGAGGGGGTAGAGAAAAACAAAGAGAGGGTTTTTTCTTGCTCTTTAATTTCTTCTTTTCTTGTTTTTTTTTTTTACAATGATGTGCATTGAGGGAGAAAGAGAGGAATGAGATAAGAAATGAGAGAGGATAGAGAATGTGGTGCATTGAGGGAGAACGATAGGAAATGAGAGAGGGAGAAGAAGAAAGGAAAAGGGGGAGAGAGAGAGAGAGAGAATAAACATGAAAGATAACAAAAAAATGGGGAAAGAGAGAGAGAGGGGGGGAAGGGAGAGAGGAGAATCAGTGGGAAAACATAAGGGGGTGGAGAGAAACAAAGAGAGGGGCAACAAAGAAAGAGAGATAGAGAGAAAGAAAGATAGAAAATAAGAGAGGGAGAAAAAGAAAGGAAGAGGAAGAGAGAACGAGAAAGAGAGAATAAACATGAAAGACAAAGAAAACATGAAAGAGAAAGGGGAGAGAACATAAAATGAAGAGCACAAAGAAAGGTGCAAAGAAAGAGGGAGAAACAAAGAAAGGAGGAGAAGACCAAGACTTTAGTTGACATTAATTTTGTTTGATAATTATAACAATTTAAGAAAGAAAAAGAGAATGAGAACAAAAACAAATTGCTTGTCATAACGTAGACCAAATGGAAAATGATGAAAGTCATGATATTCAAGATCGTGAGGCGTATCTTAATCAGTTGTCCCGTGTCCTTGCTCTCAATGCAAGCTGGCAAAATTAGATGAAAAAAATGATTGTCTTTAGAACACGTACAACGCTTCGGCGAGTTTCAATCATAGATCATTGATTAGGCAATCTCAAACTTTGAGCAAACAGTAAGAAAAGTGTATATCAATCATGCATTGTATTTGTAAACTAATTGAATATCATATACAAAAACATTGGATGTGGCCGTAAAATTTATTATGGGAGGTGACGTCTCATCCCAAGGAGGAGTGCACCTTTTGTGGCTAGTTATAAGAGTTCGTGGGCATTCGATGGATGAAGTGCCTGAGCCAATCCACCACTTGGAAGGCACTACCCAGTCTATGCCGTCAATACTAGAGGAGACATGAAATTTTTCAAACTTTCTTATAACCTTGGAGCCTGAGATGAAGACAACGATTGATGCATTGATGCCCATGGATTCCAAGACATCTCATCCGCTTAGAGAGGAAGCATCCATACCATTATATGATGGGTGCCGAGTATCTTGCCTAAAGACGTTGCCTACATGTCTAACTGTGCAAGCCAAATACGAGTGGAGCGATGCTAGTGTGACTGAGTTGCTCGGGTACCTTCTACGTACGATTTCTTGATTTCCTTTCGGTACTATTATAAAAAATATTGTACTTTTTCAAGGTGATTTATGATTTCTTTTTAGGTTGCTAAAGTATCATATATTATCACTTGCAAATACCATGCATGTGTCTCGTGATGACGCGTGACATGTTTTACGAAAGCTTGACATGGACTACAATAGCATCCATGCATGTGCCAATGATTGCATGTTGTTTCGAGAAGAATACAAGACTATGGAGGCATGTCCAAAGTGTGGTACTCATAGGTATTGATAGGACTTGCAATGCCAAACCATCCCTCAGAAAGTTCTTAGACACTTTTTACTTATCCCCTATATACATCACATGTTTCCTACGTCAGGCTTGGTGAGCTTGACAATGTGGCATGCGTAGAATAGATCCATAGATGGAGTCCAATGAATATCAGCGGATTCAGGCACATGGAGCCACATTGACTCTACCTTTCCAGACTTTGCACAAGAGCCAAGGAGCGTTACCACATGTTTTATAAGCTATCATATCTAGATTTTATATGTGACAACTAATTAACCGTTTCAATGTATAGCATAAAATATACAGTGCACTGTGATCGTGCGGATGACATTTTTGCATGGAGCGTATTGACAAAATGCGCTCCACAATGAATTGTGATATCATGGCAAAGTTTGAGCAAGAGAGCCGATGGCGAGCCATGGATCCAAACACCATTATAGATGAGATGGAGTATTTTGGAAACTTGCAAAGTATTATCATGGTGGATTATGGTAGCTTCTCCATGTTCCTATTTGATGTGCAGTGGTTCAAAGTGGTACTGGAAGGAGTTGGGGCAATTGTTCAACGAGGTCCATCTGGATTTTTCAAAATAGATTCCAAAAAAAGATGGACAGATTTATGCAATACATTTGTATTGTTGGCCCATTGTGAATAGGTGCATGAACTCATGTTTTTTAAAATTTTATCACGACATGGTATATGTCACAAATGTTAAATCTCTCTTGTATGGAATTTCGAACATGTAATTTTCTATCCAAACCCTTGAAAACCTGGATGGTGATATGTTGTACCTTTAGCTCCCTGAAGTGTGAGAGTATATTATGAAAGCAATGTTGCTAGCATAGAGATGAGGACAATATGCAAATAGAGGGGTCGATTGCAAGGGGTGGAGGCTACCCAAAGCTTAAAGCATATAGAGGCAAAATCAAGTAACAATGATGGAAAGATAGGAGAGAACGAGGTGGACTCATTCTTTTGTGGTGAACTTTCTATTGACCTTCCAACGTATACAGAGTTGTGTCAAGAGATTAACATGGAACCATAGGCTATGTCATACTTGGAGCATCCACCTACTCAATTCATTGATGAATCGCTTATAAGAGTACTCTAGAATATGCATTTTAAGTAAGATCATTTTTTAAGAGTTATATCATCATGCTTTGCTTAAATCTTTATAATGATTATGCTAACATCAATTTTTGTTTGTGTAGGTGACCTTTGTGGATATTTGGACAGCACGATGAGTCAAGGGATGAGTGATGAGGAGCTATAGAAGAACTTCATACGTATGTCACCAAATAAGATAGATCGATTCAGAGATATGGTAGACCAAGACCTATCTTGGATACCATTAGGCTGTTCAGTTAGATCTACTTCGACACACTCTAATGCTTCAATTTTTAGTAGACGAGGTCGACGTGCCAGACAGAGGGAGTGGTTCTGGGGGATGCTGCAGAGACGTGGATGCAATGAGCTCATGGTCGGCTTGAGATACAAGTGCTACTTCTCTCTCTTGTGTAGGTTTGAGAGAGGGTGGCTCAAGTGGTTGTTATGGAGGTACCAATGTAGTGCCTTTGTCTTGTCATTTTGCTGGAGTTGTGTCACATGTGGGATTTGTCACACCCGTAGGGACTTCTACTCCAATCACTCCAATTTTTGCTCAGTCATCCACGTAGGTGGCATCCCTATGGGTGCTACTCCGAGAGATACCACCCCCGCAAGTACACTAGATGCACATGGGTCTCTTGGATATGCCCAAGATCACGCTTGTAGGTTGGAAAGGACACATCTTACATATGCCCCAAAGGGGTATGGATATCTTATAGATTATATGACAGGAGCCCTCATCATGAGGGGAGAAGGGTGATGGCTTGTATATGAGAGAGTTGTGCCAACAATTTTTTGATCGGCACAACGTCTTGAATCATTAGAAGAATATACCGGAGGGGACCAAGGACTACATAGTAGTATCCTTGCATGAGGAGTTTCCGGTACCCACCGCAGCAAATAGGTTTTCCACAGGCTAGATGATGGAGTGCATGCATGCGTACATATCACATTAATGATCGGACATATGTAAGGCACTTAAGAGTGGGGCCTCAAAGTCTAAGTGGCTAGACGCATATGATTGGTGCCGACTCAAGGAGGAGGCTAGAGATTCTCCAAGACATTGGAGACACTAGTGCGAGGCAGTGAGGGCAGGACTAGAGGCAGGACTAGTCCATCATCTTGGGAGTAGCGACCACAGGACTTATCTGGAGGAATTTGTAAATTTTTCTTTTGTTCTTCTTGCTTATTTTTTTGCAATATCACTTGTACTTACAATCGTGTTTCTAACAGTTGTATTTTGTTTTCTTTGTGACACTCCATTGCAAACTGCGATCTCACTAGCCTAGAGACTTGATATGCAGAGAGACACGGTCTCACTGCATTGATTGATAGATTGTATGCACGTGGCTACCCAATAAGTCACTTATCTTTGTTGTTTGTAGTTACTAATTTTAATTAAAATGCATTATTGTATGGTAGACTGATGTGTAGTTGTTTCTTTTTTTGCAGAGTTTGTTCGATGCTCCTTTGCAACGGGACAAGCTTTTGGATGGTGAGGATCTATAGCTCACGCTTGGATTCGTGAAGCACACATCCTCTTCTTTTTTGGTCTTGTGATTTATGTAGGCATTTTCTAAGCACTATGTTATTATCATCCTTTGTATCTTGCCATGATTCCATGAGTGCTTTCATTAAGCGATATTGTATTTATTTTATGTATCAGTATTATGGATTCAAGTATACTTTGTCTTCATTTTGACGACCATTGTACACTTTACTGTAGCCCTTTTGTATGGCCCAAATACAGTACATAAGCTACATGTGGCAAGGTAGCTTGTTACCCTCTGCCACAAATTTTTTTTCTATGTAACCATCACTATTAGCATCTCAAATTTACATGCACACATCGCTATTATCATCACAGTTTGCATCACAAAGTGTCATTATTTGCGTGATGCAAATAACGATACAAATAGCGACATCGATAGTGATGGTTCTATGGCATCACTAATACCAGTGTGTTTAGCGACGATGGGGGCAATTTTTTGTGTGAATATTTTCGTCACTTTGAACGTCAATATGAGGCTTGTATCTTGTAGTGAAATAATGTGATTGTGTATCATGATTGAGAAAAACTAAATGACAAACATTTGCACTAACTTTGACTAATTCTAACCAATTAACTACTACTAATACTACTAATAAGTCTAAGTATCTAATATTGCTAATAAACTAATACTAATACTACATAAGTTAGTACTAACTAATATATTTACTAACTATAAAAATATAATCTAATAGTCAAGACTAATGGTTTTAACTAAGATGACAAAATCTAATAAGCTATATTAATATAATCTAATAATTAAAACTAATGGTTTAAACTAAGATAACAGAATCTAGTCTAATCATTTAAACTAGTTGTTTGAACTGAGACAAAACTAACTATTTAAAGAAAGGAGGAAGACTAACTAATCATGTTGACTAATTGTAATAAATTAATCGTAATTTTTTTGTGATTAATCATTAAAAGAACGAATAAAGGACAAATACAAATGAAAAAATAGTTTAAACTAATCCCTTAAAGAACGAAGGATGAAGATTAGAATCTAACCTTTTTTCTTGCAAATGCTATGACCAATGAACTGACATACGCATCTCCACACACTTGTGTAGGACCTTGCTCTCTCCTTACATAAGATACAAATTTTATAATCAAGGGAATGGCCCATACTACTTAAATTTCCTCCCTTTATATAGGCTTAAGGCTTTACAATGTTTAAAGCTTTCCATTATGATTTTTAAGACTTTTATCTATTAAAAACTTGAAAAACCTATCGGCTTTTAAATATTTAAGCTTTTTTAAAAAGATTTTTTTCACACTGGCAAAGTTTCAAACTGATTTTTTTAAATTGTAGAGATCTTCAGATCGATCAATGGCTTATTACTCTTTTTCATCTTTTGAGGCCCTTGGGAAGTATGTGAGATTTTTCCTTACTTAATAAGTCCCCTTCGTTTATCATGCGCACATGACTTCAGAGGTACAATGAGTGAGACACCAAAGTCAATGTACTTGTTGATGAGAGAGGGCATGTAGATGTTTGCATTGACTTTAAAAGGCAAGATTTTTCCCACATGACATGGCATCATGTAACTTTTTTTTTTTCTAAATAATCAATTACTATGTCATCTTTGTAAAGCCTTATATGCTTTAATATAAAGCTAATGAATTTATTATTAAAGATTTTCATCAATTTTGAAAGTATGATGTCCTCTCGATATTGTAGATATTCTACCCATTTTTTGAAACATGAAACTAGGTGGACATGTGTAGCTCAGTAAAGGAGTTTGGAGTTCTATATGTAGTTCTTGCATGTTTGTTATGTATCAATTTTACTAAAGATGTTTAGACATGTGTCATTTTTCAAAGTGAAGTATGTTTGTGGTTGCGTTGTTTACATATATGAAGGATGTCAAAAGGAGAATATGTATATATATGTAGTTCGAGCCACTAATCGTTATTTCGAACATTCACATTTCTTTTGGTCGGTAGGTGCCATGGCCAAGTGGAAATAAGAACGAAAACACTGCATTTTCCAAGATGATATCTAGGCAAGGTGAGGTTCTTGCAGGTAAGCCATCCGTCCTGAACGTCATTGTTCTTTCAACAAAACAGTTATTATTCCGTAATATGATGCATGCGAACTCGTGTCGATCGACTCTTTAGAATGCCTTTTGTCAGCTTGGCTTGACTACATTTTCGAGCAAACTATAATATATTTCATTCTTGTGATCTACTTGAAGCATTGGATCGAATGGAAAGCTTTCACAATGGAGCTCTATAATCCTTTTAATGGAATATATGTTGAGGATGCAAAGCCTTGTCCTTGGATGTGGATGTTCTATTATAGCCATGTACTTCTGGATCAGTGGATTATATAGCATGTTGAAAGCAAACACATCCGCAATATCGGATGTAGTCAAGCCAAATTAATTAGTAGATGGTTGCGAAAGCAATCCATTATTCCAAGAGACTAGAGGGTTATCAAGAATAGATTGACGGCAGTCCAAGGTTCTATTCGCAAACAATCACTCTTGTCGTTTTGCAGACTGAGATGGATGTATCAATAATGCTTAATAGATGAAGTTGTAACAGCTTTGCATTGAGAATTCATTTTGTGTAATCTGGTAAGAGTGACACCACGTATTTGTTTCTCTCTTTCTTTACAAGACATTTTCGACATTTAGTTATCATCATGTTGACACTATGTTGTTGGCATGCAAGGATGAGAATAGTGCTTGATAAAGCCATTATAACTTGTATTTCTTTGATAGATTAATCATTCTTTTGTGAGTTGACCACATGATGTTGCATTATGAATATACCATAGAATGCACACATTGTTAGTCTTCCAATGATGCTTTCACATTCTATCGCCCAAGATGATTCAAATTTTTCTATGTTGTACCAAGTTACAACAAATGGTTTTAGTGATGTTTTTCTAGAAGCCATAGTTTTCATTTTCCTAGATGTCTTGAAGGATGCCTTGTGAGTTTGTCTCTTTTATAGCATCCATTGATGCTAATGAGAACAATATGTTTTTATCATAAAACTACACTAAACTTTTTCATGAAAAAACATGTTATCCTTCATAATTTTATTTTTTAAAAAGATAGTTTATTTTTTTGACATGCAAGGACGATGATTTTTTCCTTCTTAATAATAATTTAATACAATAAATAAATGAAATTAATAAACAATAATATTACTTCAAAAACTTAAAAAAACTAAATGAAATGACAAAGCATGTTGTATAGCATGCCAAAGAGTTGGCACAAATCTCTTCGTAATTAAATAACTATGGGAGAATGTGCCATTCCCCTGTCCATTCAAAATATCCAGTTTGTTGAAGTTCTACGTTTTTTTCTTTTTAAGTACATTCGAAAGTTCATTACACTTTCATTTTCACCATACATTCAAAATATTATTTTCTTTCATTTTCATTTCACTACTATTTACTAATCCTAAAAAGAACGAATGATGAATATTTGAATCTAATCTTAATAAACTAAAAAGATGAAGGACATAAAATGAGAAAACATGCTATATAGCATGCCAAAGAGTTGGCACAAATCTCTTTATAATTAAATAATTATGGGAGAAGGTGTCATTCTCTTGTCCTTTCAAAATATCCAATTTGTTGAAGTTTTAGGTTTTTGTTTTTTTCAGTATGTTCGAAAGTTCATTACGCTTTTGTTTTCACCATACGTTCAAAAGATCATTTTCTTTCATTTTTGTTTCACTACTATTTACGAATCCTAAAAAGAATGAATGACGAAGATTTGAATCTAACCTTAATAAACTAAAAATATGGAGGACAAAATTGTTTAAACTAATCCTAAAAAGAACAAATGATGAAGATTTGAATCTAACCTTTTAGCTTGCAAACACAATTTCGAGGAACTGATGTATGTGTCTCCATATACTTGTGTATGACCTTCCTCCCTCCTCAAATAAGAGACGAATTTCGTAATGACAAGAATGGCCCATACTACTTAACTCTCCCCCTTTTATACAGGCTTAAGGCTTTTAGACCACCCATGTGAGCAAAAGTTAGTCCCCCATGCTCTCTCTCTCTCTCTCTCTCTCTCTCTCTCTCTCTTTGCCTGAACAATCACTGTCCCCTAGAGATTGGAGCCCTCCTTTCAACATTAATGTCTCTCTAAAATCATGTATGTCTTGTTCCCTGCTACTCATTTTAGCAGATTGAGAAGCATCCTTGCCAAAGGAAACTTATCTGCAGGTCTTTGAAAATTTCAGTCACATCCTAGTTTGGAAATCTTGTCTCATGGAAGACAACAAGACCTTGTCTTTTGCATTTGGTAGCTCTTTGGTGAGAAAAAATTACTATCTTAGAAGATAACCTTGATTCTATGGCTATCGACACACAACTATAATCCAAGACATGCAAAACAAGTTTCCTATTGATAACCCTGCTCCAAACACTACTCACATTGTTAACTATTCTTGGAAGGGCCCTTGGTATTTGTCTTCACAATGTAGACTACTGGAAAAAGAAGACAATGATGATGATAAAGCTTCCATTCTGTAGCACATGCCACTAATGTGGTGTGTTGCTAGGGCTGCAAAGAGGCCCCAAAGAGACATAATTTCTAGTAAACTCTTTGTGTCTTGGTATGTCAAACTAAGATCATCAATCAATTGGTGGAATCACTATGTCTCCTATATGCATATGGATGATGCAAGATTTTGCGAGGTTTTTCTCTTTCCCATTGACTTGTTTAAGGTTGTTAGCTCTTTGGTTTTGTAAAGGATCTAAAATAGGGTACATAGGGTGCAGGTATGAAAGGTGAAGACACTAATCATTTTGTACCCAGTTTTAATATAGTATAAGTCTTTCTTGCTTTATCTCTCTTCTCATAGCATTCATGGCCGCCATCTCCTTTCTTTTTGTGTTTCTCTCTCTTCTTCTAGTGTTTCTCACACCTCTTACTTCTTTCTCTCTCCTTTAGTAGTCTTTCTCTCTCATGGTTCACTTCATGATAGGTTCAGAACAACTTTCAATGAGGTTGTATTCCCCTCACCCTTCCCAAGGTTTCTAGTAGGATATTCTCTATGGAGAGGAAAGTAGCAATTGCTATTCTTTGCCTTGCATCTAGCATGAGGCATAGAGGTCTCTAAGTATTTTGGATATTCTCTAGTAGGATATTCTCTGTGGAGAGGAAAGTAGCAATTTTTATTCTTTGCCTTGCATCTAGCATGAGGCATAGAGGTCTCTGAGTATTTTGGATGTGGATGCTCAATAGTCTCCAAAATCATATGCAATTTCACATCTTCCTTGGGTAGAAATGGTCAACAATGATTGCAATGGCCTCATTGAATAGAGTCCAAGCTAGATAAAGTCAATGATGGATTCAAAGTGCTTCATGGGTTTTCCTAATTGATGTGTGCAACCGATGCCATACACTTGAAGCTTGTTTGCCTCCAGTAGAAAGTGGACCAGATTGGTTCAATCACTATGGATACTACAATATGGTAGTTCAAGGCATTGTGGATATAGGCATGCATTTTCTCCATGTCAACATTTGGTGGCCTAGGTCTGCTCATGACACTAGAGTGTTGCATAGCTCCACCTTCTTCAAGCTTTGCCACAAGAAAAGAATATTAATAGGTCCTCTATTCGAGTTTGCTAAACTACAAATAAGAGAGTTTATTATTGGTGGTGATGGTGGATACCTTCTTCTACCATGGTTGATCACACCTTTTCAAAGGGATAAGCTAACCATTGAAGACCGTGCAACTTCAACTATATGCAGACTTCCACCAAGATTGTGGTTGAGCATGCTTTTGGAAGACTCAAACACTCTTGTGTCTATCTAGGTAAAACCATCTAGAATCCTGAACGTCATTCTTTGTGCAAAATTGTAAATGCATGTTGTATTTTGCATAACATTCTCATTGACCACGAGGAGGAGGAACATTAGGGCCAAAAATGCTTCAAAAATGGTACTTGTAAGAAAGTGATTAAGTTGCTAATTAGTTGAGATTTAGGAAGAATAAAACCTCTAAATTTGGTTGTCCAGATGTGATTAATGAGAGAATATTTGGTTCATTGAAGAGGTCAGCCATTAATTGCCCTCATCTTTTTATCCAGGTCAGGGGTCACCTTTTCGGCCGTTTTTGTCTTGGAACTCGAGAGATTTTGTATTTTCGAGATTTTCGTACAAACTTCGCATTTGTTTGCTTCCGCGTTTTCTTTCTACACACTATTCTCTTTTGCCATTCTTTTTGTTGCACTTGCTTCCTATCACTGTGAGATTCTTGCTCAGTTCATTTGCTAGAATGTCTAGCAATACTACTTCAAATAACGCAGGCGCAAGCACACGTAAATACAAGCTAACTATTCAGCTAGATCCGATTTACACATCTTGGAGAAGTATACATCATCGAGTATTGATAGATGAGATTGAAGCTAACAGGTTGCGAACACAAGGAATGAAGCATATAGATTTGTGGGTGGATGGAAATATTATCCCAGGGATCCTTCTACAGGTAAACCACCTCCTTTTTTCAATGTCCATGACTATGTAAGATATGTTGGAGAAGGTTACAATGGGATGCTTGGCTACTGTATGAGGTTATACTCTGCATCTTACACATATATAGCTCAAATGCACGAAATGAAAAAAGCACTAGAAACTACACAAACAAATATTTTACAGCTGACAAGTCAAATTGATATTTTGAAAAATGTTAACAAGTCATTGCAGGATAAGCTAACACGCTTGAGAGAAACTCCAGTAGGATTTAGAGAGAGGAAGAGACCATTAAAAAATATAACCAACTTGTGTGAGAGAGCAAAGAAAAGGAGACTAAATCTTACAAAGAAATATGTCTCTAACATATTAGGCATCAATATCCGAGAGAATGAGGAAAGAATCAAACTTTTGAAGGAAACCATGAATAAGAAAGATATTTTGAGGATTCTTAAGTCACCCGAAAATGCGGATTTGAGAGGTCCAACTCTCAAAGAGTTAGTGAAGGACTTAAAAGGCACGGTGAAAGCAAATGAAATTGTAGAGACATGTGATACTGTGGGTATAAGTCGAAAAGGTTATCGTGCTATCTCTGGATTATGGTTTAAAAATCTTAAACGCAATAGGATAACTATATTTGGATTGCCTCGAGCCCTTGCAGTTTTGACTGCAAGAATTGCCATGAATCGCAAGATTCCACATGTTTTTGGAGATTACATTCACATCGAAAGGTCTATGTCCTATGAAAAACAAAAAAAATGTAATTTTTTATTACAATGCGTTTAACAATATATGGGTTGATCTAAAAAAGGTGCAAATTGCAATGGTTCACATGTATAAAATCACAGTAGAAGAAAGTTATGGTGTTCTAAAGTTTGCCTTGAAGTTGGATGAAGCACAGATTCAAAAGGGACAAAAGATGGAAAGAATTAGCATTTGCCTCATGAACATGGCATTGGACCATAGCAATGGTGAGGGCCAAGCTCCATTGCATAAGATCCAATCCGAGATGGAGATTTGGTGGATTGGTGTAGCCCAGGTACCAATTGAAAATCATTAAACATTGAAATGGTTGTTCAACCATACAGGTATTCCAAATATCATTAAGTCTCAAAGTGAAGGCAAAATGTTGGTAGTTGATGGGGTTGGTAATTTTAATGTGGAATGGCATATGAGTGCTGATTTAAAAACTATCAAATGTATGCTTGGAATATGTAATGGTGCAAATGCAAAATATCCTTGCATTTATTGCATGGAAAGTATTGGATCCAAAGATTGGAGTAGTTTGCGACCAGTAAGAAGAGCCCCAAATAGAGACTCTGTAGATTTGAGTAAATTTAAAAACATAGAAGACATTTGGGATCCCATTCTTTCAATCTCTCTTAAGAATGTTTATATTTGTACTTTGCATGCAGAGATTAGAATAATCGATAAGCTTCTCAGGTTGCATCTTGACTACTGATATTCCATTAAGCCATTATCTTTATCAGATGAGTGTATTGATAAATGCGAGGCATTACTATCGAAAATGGGATTTCATGGGGGCCAAGTTCACTTGAGAAAGGATCCAATACTTTCAGGAAAAACAAGAGATATCTTG
Source organism: Lygodium microphyllum (assembly GCF_053477565.2). Lineage (NCBI taxonomy): Eukaryota > Viridiplantae > Streptophyta > Polypodiopsida > Schizaeales > Lygodiaceae > Lygodium > Lygodium microphyllum. The sequence goes on along the minus strand of NC_141151.1, from coordinate 73,415,970 downwards.
GCCGATGTCTCTATGGGAGGCTCAAAAGCTAGACGATTCTTAGGAAACCATTCAGGAAAGCAGGTGAATGCGGCTTGGGAGTGTTGGAGAGAGCTATGTGAGATCACAACAAATGTTGCAAGCACGCTGAGGCTTGCGTTTCTTAGAATGGAGGTCTGGATACACCTTGATGTTTTTCTGAAACTCCTTAGGCAACATAAGATAACATATACATATGCGGAAGAGTTCAAAAGATCAATCAAAAATCTTGTTCAGTCGATAAAAGAGGCATGGGGAGAAAAAGATATCACTTTTTATCTGGTAAAGTAACAATTATTTAATATGGGCTTATTTTGACAGGTTTTTCAATTGGTATAAAATTAGTGTTACTTTGTATTGCAGCATATTCTTTATATTCGTGGACCTTACTTTGTGGAGGAGCATGGCCCCTTAGCAACTTATAGTAACCAAGGCATGGAAAAATCCCACTATCAAGTACGCACAAGTTATTTTCGAAGCACAAGGCATGGGGGAGGAGTTACAAAAAGCAATGCTTTGGAGGAGCTATTCAATTGGTTTTTTCGATGACAACTTCAAAGAATGCAGATAAAAAACGGCAATGACACATGAGCAATCACACTTTTATATATAAGAAAGAATATATACAAAGCTAGTTTTCCAAAACTCTCACATTCTCTTCCTCCTCAGGAATCTTTCCTCTATAACGTAGAAATTTTTTTCTCTTGTAGCCAGCTATAGATTTTACATCAGTTGCGTTTGCACCCAAGGCATAGGATGTGAACGCCAAAAAGTATCCTGCTCTAGAAGCAGAGTAACCTGGACTGTAGCCAAAAATCCTAATTGCTGCAGTCTTTTCCAAAAACATTACTTTGTGGGCATTATATTGTAATCCTGAGAAACCTAGAAGCCTTGTAAGAGCTTTAATACAAAGTATGGGCCATGCTGCATCCTCTAAGAAACTACTATGAAGTACTAAAAATGAATCAGTGTCAATCCTAGCCAAGTAGTGGCCGAGTGCAACGTCTTTCAATGTACTACCACTAGCTCTCGATCCTTTGCTACGTCCCAAGAAGTTATCTGTATCAACAATCTCCAACTGCAAATAAAACCCATACTGAATGAGCGTGAAATGCAAACCTACCAATGTGTAAAAGCAAATTCAAAATTATCTAAACACTTGGTTTTCATCGTACTCCAATTTAACTGGATTCCATAAATTTATTGATGATGATGTCTCATTGGTGTTAATCAATTCTTTAACATATTCAGACTCCTCTCTTCCAAAATTGGAAATCCCAAGTTGGCTTTGAATGCAATCGAAGTCCTCATCAGTAATACTCAACTCTTTCTCAACTTCTTTGGCCTTTTCAAAACAAAGAGAGAGGGCCTCACCAGCATCAATAAACTTATCGTCTAGAGTTTCTTTATCAAGTTTGAGTATCTCTACCTTTGATTCATTCTCTGTGTCAATTATCCCATTTGCAGCATCAGAAGCCTCTGCAATAATTGCTAGACAATAATCTTCCCTGAGATTGAAAAGTTTTTGAATATCTGATAGTAAAATATACTCCTTCTCCTTGAAAGGTATAGATGGTAGAGAATGAACAATATGGTGAGAACTCTCATCAGTTGGAGGGTTTGTATCTCCTTGGCTCTCCTCAATTATAGTCTCAGCTTTGAAGTGAGCAACATCCAAATTCTCAGCAATAGAAGCCTCAAAATCTGCATCTACAACCTCCTCTGTTTCCTTTTCATCTGCCAGATCATCTAACATGCAAAAACTAGCAGACTTTGCTCCTTCCAACTGTTGCTCATTAGCTTTCACAGGATATTTGACAAGGGTGAAAACAACAAAAGCAGCAGATTTTGTCATCATCTTGCAGTTTTTGGAATGAATGGAGCACAATATGTCTCTTGCATAAAACCTATCCAGAGAGTGGGCACCACACTTCTTAGTAAACATTGACTTTTCATTTCCTATTGACCCAATGGGAACATGGACATATTCATTTGTGCCAACTTCAATAGAAGGACCTGCAAGATTTTCAAACTCCAAAAATTCCTTCAAAATATATTTTTTACAAGAGTTCAAAACACTGTTAAGGTCCCAATCAAGATTAAAGACATTCTTCACAACTCCATAGAAAGAGAGATCCATTCCATTCTGAAGGATAAAATCAAGAAGCCTCTTTGATGGAGTGATATCAGTAAGCTCTGATACTCCAAGACCTCTCATTGCCGACTTTTGCTTCCCTGGAGATGTGCTTGGCATTCTCACACTGGTGGGAGAGCATGGAGAAGAAACAGAATGCACAGGCTCATCACATGTTGAAGCCCTTGAGCCTTTTGAAAGCCTTCTTCTTTTACCAGTTCCTGGCAAAACCTTGGAGCTTAGAAAATCTGTGGGTTCAGACATGTTTCCAACTTGTGTTGATACGGCGCGATAAGACTCAAACGCTTGACATAGATGTTCCTCCTCGCACCGTATCGGTGATTCAAACCAGCAACTTTTACCAAAGGGCCGCAACCATAATGACGGGAGAAGAGAGAGCTTCTTTCAACAATCAAAGAAAGGCCCTGTGAGAAAAAACATCTTTGAAGAAATCGATAAAGAAGCCACAAAGCCAACAAAGGAGAAGGCAACAGATAAAGAATCAAAAGAGCAAACATAAGCATACACGAGTCTTATTATTTTGGCTTTGTACATTTATATGACATTTTTGTACCTCATGATGTAATGAAAATTTTCACTTATAAATCGAATGTAATGTACATTTTATTTATATACATTCGAAAGGCAACTTGCTTCATGATAGCTTATGAGTTCCCACTAAAAAATATCTTAAGGACAGTCTATTAAGATAAATTCCTGCAAAGTTTTCATTCTCAAGGCTCAAAACTCACAATTGTGGGAGACAAACAACTCATACAAGAGAAAGAGCACTCGGCTCTTTTACCAATTGTTATGCCATTCACTTTGAACTTATATCTAGGGGATGTATTGTCTAGCAATTCCAAGGTATCCCTCACATCTTTCACACTCCAATTGGAAGTAACATTCACCTTCTTTACTTCTTCATGCGGCAAAACGTGCACCGCAAGTTTATATGGTGTGCAATCTATATCAGAATCCAAGGGAACCCAAATACCGAATCTTAGTTTGTATCTCCTGTAATCAAAGCCCAAAGCAAGAGTTTGGTGAGGGATACTGTAAGCCAAAGCCAAGGATTGAGGGCATGCACCGCACCTCAAGATATCACCCTTATGGTTGCACTCTCTAGATTTCCAAAGCGTCCCTATAATGTTGTCCAAATCCTCTTTCGAAAAGTTTCTACTTAGCCAGGATACCTTCGTTCTTTGTAAATTTTCTGTTTTGAAGCAAGCCACGAAGATATAGAGGGGTACAAACCATGATAAACGTATTCTTCTTGAGATCCTTCCAGGTGTCATGGACTTTTTAATATCCTGAGATATTTTGAATTTGAAACTCTGCACCGTTACCTTGTCAGGAATCTCCCAGTTTAGAGATGAAAGACTTGGCAATGGCAAATCTTCGATATTCCCATACCTATCCGCTTTAGAGGGAACCACATACTGTGCATAATATATAAAAACCTTGCATTTACTATAAAAAGACACAGTTTGATGGGCATAAATAATGTTTGCCAATACCTTATGAATGGCATGGAAAGTCCCACTTAGGCTTTCCACAGGTTGCCATTCAATACTTGTTGACGGAAAGATATCTACAATGACAAACTGTTTGTTAGAACTTGCCTAAATGGAAAAGAATTGTATACATTATTCAACTAATAACTTACAATGTGTTTGTTGGGGAACACGTTCGTTTGGAGGCAAGTGCATATCCTTGGCCATGTAAACATGTTGCACCTTGACAAACCAGCCTTCGGGCATAATTTTGAAGGCAATGATACGCCCCTTCCAGTGATGTTTTATATCATCTCGTTTTCTTCTTTTCTCCTTATGAGAGCCCTTACAAGATGGCAGCATGGTAACCCAATCGTTTACAGTAAAGGTTTTGGGCTCCCAATTTCCATCTGCTCCTTGGCTATAGACTGTGCAAGAGTGTATTAAACGAGAAGGGCGCCTAGAGGAAGCCATGAAAAGAATGAAAGCGCAGAGAGAGAAGCTCAAAGAGGGGTGAATGAACTAAAAAGTAGCGCCAAGAACACAAATGAGTATGTATTGGGCGCCAAAAGAAATATTGAAATATCTCCCGACTTTCAAAAAACTCATTATTAATTTCATCACATCTCTGTCACGTATTTTGTCAAATTTGTAAGTAAATAACGTCTTTGGGACTCCAAAACATGTCAGACTTTAGGGGTTTTGGCTAAAAAAGAAGAGAGAATCACGAAATGGACTCCACTATCTCTAAAAAAGAGGAGACAAGAATACCATATTCTTGCACACGTGGCGAACTCTCTTTGGCCCTTTCCTTAATCCCGTGATTAAAAAAAGTGCATTTTTTGAAGCGTTTTTGGCCCTAATGGTGGAGGTCATGGAGTAGTTAAATTTAAATGATGCACTAGTCAACTAATTTAAATGATGCACTAGTCAACCATCTTTACTACATCGATTGGTATAGTGAGATCTTCTTAGCTTCCTAGTGTAAGGAGGGAGAACTTGTAAAGGAATGATCTCATGGGGTACACAAACCTTGTGAGGGAGAGCAATGATATTTATGATATTTTAAAATTTTCTCATCTCTCATTCATTGCAATTTCTTTCTCATTTTAGGACCCATTTGAAATGTAAGTTTTTCCATTTCTTATATACTATTGCTTCCGCAATTCTCTTTTTTTTGAACATGTGTCTTCAACCATCATTTTCACCTTTCTTCGATAAACTTTGTATCTCTTATCATGATTAATAAATGTAGCAATACATCAAGGTCACAATATATGATGCACCTTTTGTAGTTTGATAATTCTTTCTCAGGTAGCTAGAATTCCATTAGTACACATGCTATGCTCATAGTGGATTGCATGCATTTTCATTAAGCAATGACTATGATAAAAAATCAAAGCACGCTTGATATACTTTGTATCAACATCATTCTATATAAAAGCATGTGCCTTGTTAGTTCTCCAACTTGTAATGACTGCCATACACATTGAGCTCGCATAAGAAAAATGTGTGTGTGTGTGTGCATGTGTGCGTGCGTGCGTGTGTGTGTGTGTGTGTGTGCGTGCGTGCGTGCGTGTGTGTGTGTGCGCATGTGTGTGTGTGTGTGTGTGTGCATGTGCGTGCACGTGCGCGTGTGCGCGCATGCGCACGCACATGTGCATGCATGCGTGCAAACATATACCACATCAAATGGTACTAGTGTGTGTTTCATGCACATACAATTATAAAGTTTTCCAATGGGCAGGAATACCATAATATATTTTGACTATTTATTTGACAACACCATCTAATAACACGACACAAGGATTCTATCCAATCTATAGAATTTATATTGGTCTTGTTGCATGAGGGATCCTCACATTGTAAGTGGTGTGATGTAGTGGGGATCCTAGTTCTTTCAATATTCAATTAGTATGACTATACAAGTGGATACAAATTTTTTTCATTTCATCCTTTAAAGTGCATATGTGCACCTCAACAAAATGTTGGAACCTTTGCAAAAGTGAAGCAAAATCCACCTAGTTTTACAAAGATGAACACCATGAAAATGGTATGGTCAAAAGCATATACATTACAAAAAAAGGCTTCATCCACACAAATATCTATAGTAGCAAACTATAGGGTGCTTTGACAAGATCTTTGTAATCATGGTAAGTGAAGGCCAGCAAGATTCCACTAGAAAATGAAGCAAAGACACTCAAACCATGTCTACTTTTCTATCAAGGGTTGCGTGTACATTGTGATGTGGATACAACGAGTGTTTATCCCATTACATTGGAATGAAGTTATGTATAAAAATCATCTTGTGTGAAGTACTTATATGTCTCTACACCATGTACATACTTGGGACATTGTTGCATCCATTTCCATTTCACTAATTTGCAAATTGACAAATAAACAAGCGATTCAAGTTTGTTGCTAAATAGATTGGAGGAAAAATAATATATGTTCAAATGGAGTAATTTATGTGCAAAGAGAGTGATTGCAAGTTTATTAGTATGTGTTCTAGTCACAATTGGTAGATAGCACAATTCACTTCCTACGACACTAAACTTAGAGATGTTGGACTAGCATGTTTATGTGCTTAAACATTCAAAACCACTACTATGTATATTTATACATGGCTAATTGGAACAAGTAACATGTGGATGCTTTCACACATGCACATCAAATGTAGATCCAACTCATTGCAAAGCTACATATGATGTAGAGATTATTCATGTCTTAAAGTTATATAATCTAAATTTATGCAAACTATGCTCCTATTTATTGTATGCTACCATGCACAATGCCATCTATTAAGCATTGCTCATCACTTCGGTCACACAACCCCGCATGATCATCAAAGTAGTTTCCTCATGAATATCACTTGCTTCATTCATAGAAATTATTTTAAATGCCTCCATGCACCCTATAGCCATCGAAAAAGTGCACATCAAACATTTCCATTTTAACATGATCAACCTCATAATCAGCTTGTAGTATATGCTCTATTGTGCATGTCATTATCCCAAATGAGCAATGAAACCTCCTTCAAAGTTACATGGTTGTCCCCTTGTTCCTTGTTAGCCATCTAGTCAATGCTATGCTCTGCATGGACTAACAAGTTCTTTAATGTGATATTGTTTGACATTGGTATCACAAACTTCAAAATGGTTGCCATGTCCTACTGCAGAGGAAATAAATATGTTGTTGACAAGTTCAATGAATACCTTATGGACAAGTTGAAGCAATACTTATCATTATGGACATCAATAAGATAATGTATTGGATATCGAGAGACAATGTGTACACATGGCAATGAAAGAAAGACCAAATAATATTTCCAATGGCATGGCATATATAAGACTAATGACAAAATGCCAAATCCTAGAATCTATAGGCTAGCTTACCAATAGATCTGGTGACCTCAACAATGCAACCAACAATGACATTTGCAGCCTCCAAAGTAGTATCTCTAGTTGCCGTTAGTCCCTTCTCATGACATTTCATGCACCCTTCATTAGATAGCTCCATTCTTTGTAGAATGTTTGAGGTTGCACCTTTTAGGCCAACATCTACATCTTGTACCCTTTTCCTTGTGTGCTTGGGCACATTTCTAGTTGATGTGTTGAGATTGCTTTCATTGGCATTCAAATCTATAACCTATAAGGGTCCATAATACACGATGCTTCATCTATTGAATAGAAATTTAATTAGGTACTAGAAACTTTTTTTGGGGATGTGCATATCCATGACAACCAAGAAAAATAAGTTAGAAATTTAAAAACCTAGTGGATCACATGAATCTATAATGTCCATTGTAGGGTCCACAACATGCTTGTGTCCAAAGACACCTCCATGTAATCATACAAGTGATGGTCAAAGTTCAAGTATCTGAAGTTCTCCTTCTTCATGTCATTAGATAATACCATCCAATATATATTCTTCACATTAGGTATATGGTGGTCCTAGTCAAAAAATTTCCAGTAGGTAGGCCATAATTTGCCCCACTTTAAACATGCTTGCTCCCAAGAAACTGCAAGTCCCCTTTTCTCTCACACCTGCATGCCACGTCCTCCCATTACTCTTATTAGGTCTTGACTTTCAAGCCCAACCCCCTTGATTATGTACATCATCATGTGCATGTTTAGCTTGCACCAAACAGCATGTGGAGCAAAAATCCTAGACAAACCTCGGAGTGTTCCAAGCTTGAGCAAACTTCTCATCGTTGTTTGTGTCAGTAGGGGAAGCCCCTTTGTTGCTACCTCTGCGTCTCATGTTCCCTTCATTTGAGCCTACAATAGTAGAATATTGAATTTCGGAGTTGTGCAATGGAGTGGATGAAGGAATAAGGGGTCTTGAGGGTGGTGCAAATGTGCTAGATACATTGTTCGTATAACCTAAAGATATAGGGATGGCCTAGGAAGTACTAGATGATGGAACATAGAGGGTGGACATGGAGTAAGAGGTACATTGACCAGGGAAGGGGTTAATCCAATTTACTTAGGACCTTGGAAATTTGTAGAAGGGAATGGAAGAGGTGAAGGTCGGAAGAACAGCGGGTGGGAGGACCTAACAAAAGGAGGAGGACTAGGAGCGACACATTGAAAATCGCTTCTCAAAGATGTTGTGGATAGTTGTTGTGGGGTTACGGGAGGTCGGAATGGCAACGCTCATATGGTGGAAGAAGAAGATGTTCGTGGAGCTAAAGAGGGCACAAACATAGGAAAATTGAACATAGACCTCTCAAACTCACGAAATGCCTCATCAATGTCTTGGGCCAATGGAACTGTTGAGAAACACGGATCTAGAGCTAACTAGTTATGGTGGATGAAAGATGAAAACACTATTCTTAATGACATGGACAATGAAACTAAGAAACTAACAATGACTCAAACTGATAGTTCTATTTCATTGTTGAAATGAGTGTCAAGTACATGCTTACATAGCTTTTTGGATAGTACCACTCTTCCTCACTGTGCTTATGGGATTTTGGACATCTCTTCCTAGAGCATACATCATTATCTCTCTCTCATACAAAGCCTCTTGTGGGAAAGCCTCTTTTGGGCACATATTCAACCTCTATGGGCATACATTCAGCCTCTATGGGCATACATCATTTGATTTCTCAATACCTCCCCTCAAATGATGAGTTCCTATCCATTGCTAGCTTTTTCTCCCCTACATGTAAACGTGGACCAAGAGACTAGCTCTTTGGCAGCCCATTCAAGTTAAAGCTTGAAACATTACATCTTGGTAGGGTTTTTATATCCACTATGGAAAGTCATTTTGTTAGTTTGTAGTAGTGGAAAATATTTTCTTCATCTTTTTTTTGTTGCTTCTTTGGCAGCCTTTCTTCTTGGTCTTTTGCTCCAATCTTTGATCTTCTTTGTCTTCTTGGACTTCTTTATCTTCATGCTCCTTAGCTTTTGTTGTGCCCCCTATACCTTTTGTTGATGTGTGGTACGTGCTTTTTACTCTAGTTTTCTTGACACATTGTTTTTGCTTCATGCTTTTACAAATGGATACACTGATGGGTACATGACCTTGTCTTGTCATGCTTTCTTTAACATACATGGCATAGATAGACTTGTCTTTTGGCTTTTCATAGATCTTAGGATATGTAGATTTTGAGTCATCATGGGTATTGCAGTGGTTTAGGCATGCAAGATGCATACATTTCTTTTTAGATAGTTCTCGGGCTTGAAATACATGACTTGACATTTAAAAGTGGTGCACACAAATCATTTCAAGTGCGGGAAGGTCTTACCAATTGACTTTCTACTCAATGACGGTCTCTAATCCCAATTACAAAACGCCTTAGAAAAATTCAGAAGTGCACAATGCTAGTGTCAAAAGACACTTGATGGAGAATGTAAAAAAATGCTTAATCACTTTAAGGATTTTAATCAATAAGGCATGAATAAGTGGACAGCATTGATTTACAATGTCAATGGTTTTCCAATTTCAAGTTAGACCAGATGAGAAGAATTTTGAGGAGAAGGGATGGTGTGAATGGGTTTTGGAAGAGGCTTGTTTGAGGGGACATAGTGTGAATTGTCCTTATGACGAAGAGGCTTTTAACTTTAGACTTAAGCTTGAAGAAATAAAAAATGTGAGCAACAACGTGAAAAAATGGCGCATTCTGGAAATCTCTAGATTTGAATTCGACTAGTCGTTATGTTGTAACAAACACTTCAAAGAGTAGGCGATAGTCTTAGAAGGGCTTCTAGGCTTTACCTTTGAGAAGGTAAACAAGCAGGTTGCTTCAAGAAAATGCGTGAGCAGATAAGAAGGGCATCATGATTTTGACAATATCAAATGCTTCGATAATAGCTCCTTGCATCAGATGTTCTAAACTTGGGCTTTAAGATCTTCATTATGGCCTTCCACAACAAACACCGCCTCTTCTTTCTCTTCTCTATCTTTATCTGTGTCATAGAAGCAGACCCCCTAGTTCTCAGATAAGCAAAACCCTGCTTAAGCGGCCCCCTAACTTGTAAGCACGCCCCTAGCTTGGCCTTCTCAAGATGCCCCCTTGCTAAGCACCAATGCACAATGTAATATCCCGCGTTAATAAAAATGGAAATTTTTTTAATTCCCCCCTTATCCCTCCAGCCGACTGATGAGCTGGAGGGGGAGGGGAATAGAAGGAGCTACTAAGCTCCTTGTTGGAGCCTTTGGAGGGAGGGAGGACATGCGTGTCTACACGCAAGGAGGGAAGATCCCCCTCCCCTCCATTATTTAATCGAGGGGGGGTGTAGGCTGGAAAAAAACGACGGTCTGCTGTTGCTGCGTAGGTGAGGGGGCCGCTGTACAGGGAAAAGGCGGAGCCGTGAGAGAAGAGGCCGAGCGAGACAAGGAGAGTGCCGCCATAACTCTGAGTGGAGGGAGGAAGACAAGAGGCCGCTGCCATCCGCTGCCGTTCAGCCACCATTTCACCATGCAACCCCTTACCCCCCCTCCCCCCCCCCCCCCCCCCCCCCCCCCGAGGTGCCTTTGTGAGGCTTCCAGAAGGCTTGGAAGCTTCCAAGGGGGCTCCCTAAGCCCTTGTTTCCCCCCCTCCCAGGTTTTAATTCCCCCCTAAGCCCTTGTTTCCCCCCCTCCCGGGCTTTAATCCCCCCCTAAGCCTTTGTTTCCCCCCCCCCCCCCCCCCGGGCTTTAATTCCCCCTAAGCCCCCTTTTTTCTTTTCCCCTTAGCTCTTTAGACTACTCAAGTCACACCATAGGCCTACTTTGTCCTTAGGCTACCTTGCAGACTTTCATTCTCTTGCATTAATTCCTTCATTCACTTTTTAGATCTTTTTGTGCAAGTGCTCTCTTAGTTGAGCTTTGTGTTCTTAATTTTATCAAACAAGCCGGTGCCCACACACTCCCATGTCCTAAAAATCCAATTCATCATCATGGCCTCGTATGGTATCCCGTAAGGGAGAAATATCCGTGAGATAAAAGATAGGGAGGGAAGTAGAGGGAGTGAAAAGAGGGAGTGAAGGAGGAAGAGTGGGAAAAAGGTAAAAGAAAAGGAAGGAGAAGACGGTGGAATTCCAAGAAGAAAAAGGAAAAGGCTATCTCACATTTGAACTACGATGCCGCCGAAGAAAGTCCAAGGTGTAGCTGTGGGAGGGTCATCTCCCGGTATCCATGTGGATATCTCACCTCAAAGCCAGGTTTTTTCTTCTTGGTGTTAATTCGGTTTTAAGTCGATCATGCAAAGAAAAATTGTTAAGGATAGGATATATTTGTTCGAGTTATTTTTAACGAAGAAGTTAGCTTATGAATGACAATATATACAAACTTAGCTTTCTTCAAATTGCATCAAGCATTATTAATTACGAGCAAGATTATCCATTTACTATAGTAATATATTTTAGTTAAATCCTAAGGTGTAGAAATTATATCTTGCACCATTAGTCTTATTCCTTTCGCAACGATTCATGGTAAATGGCTAAATTCAAGAAAGGTTTCTTTCGATGATTAGATTATGAGGGAGTTATCTTTGCTAGTTGCACATCTTAGCAAGGCAATTGTTGTTATTTGGCATGAGTTCATCTTTAAAGAAAACGGAAGTTAAACGTTAGGAATTAACAAGTATAAAAATTAGATATACGAACTCATTTGGAAAGAAAATGTAATGGGGAATTGCTAGATGACACTCTATTAATACTTTTTCCTTGCTATTTGAGGACTTGGGAACTAATAAAGTGTGTATACACCAATTTCACAGCTAGGCCTTTTTGTCCCAAGGAGTATTGTCGCTCTTTGTATCACCTTGGCATTAGGCTATATGCCAAATTAAACTGTATTGATTGGGAGAGTAAATTATCACAAGGATAGTAAAACCGTAACAAGACGATTAATATTACCTTCCAAAAGATAACTGAACCAATCTAAACATAGAAACATTCATACCCTAAACACTTGACTACTTTTCTTACCGTAGAGACAATAAATTCATAAAAATAAGAAACTAGGGTTTGTCCCTAAGGTTCTTAAATGAAGAAACCCTAGGCCTGACATACGTCAGCTTAAAGAATCTAAACAGATTATTCCATCGCAGGACTTGCGCAACATGTATGAAATCATTTAGTCTTGTGATTGATCCATAAGGAGAAAAGGGAAAAACCCTCATCAAGGACGGCAGATCCTTACGCAAGTTATCTTGCAAAAAGACGTATTTTTGGATATCCTTCTAAATAAGGAAAGTTGTAAACCAGAAACTAGCATATCTAAGGTACCTTAGGGTTAACCAAGTTGGGTATGCCCTACACCGGAATGTAAGAGATCTTGCCAAGTTACAAGACACCTTGGGAACAAGTGCTGATACACTCAAAAAGGAAAGAACACTTCCTTAGTAGTTTGCCATACAACTGGGTTGATTAATGGAAATGTTTGTGCTTGCTAGAGATTTTAGGGCTCTGTTTGAATTATGAATTACAAATTAAATAAGAACCTATACTTCAAGTTAAAGGCCTGAAGGGAGAGGCAGCTTCAGTTACCCCCGACTGCCTGCCTGACCCTAACCAAGGGGGTTGTTGACCGCGCCGGGAACGTGGACCGAACCCGCCGCGAGAGGTCTCTCCGTTGAGTTCTACTTGGAGCAGGAGGACGCTTGAGTGCCAGGGGGGGCTCTGGCCGTAAATCCCTCGCCTTTCGGGTCCTGCACAAGAGGCTAACGTGACTCGGGATTGGATCTTGAGGCCCGCATACTAGTTGACAGGCGGAAGCTTGGAATAGTGATCCCTGGAGATTACTGGTTAGCCTTCGGGCAGATTATGGAAAAGCCTACGGGCGGAACTCCTTGTATTTCAAAGATAAAATGATAAAATGTTAAAAGAACTTGCTTGATGTTGTTTTTCTATGTCACGTGATAAGATTACATGAAGGAACCAGTGCTTAACAAGGTTAATTAAAGAAGCTGATTGTTATATGTCAAATTAATGTGTTAGATAATTACATAACTAAAACAAACCGAGGAAAGTACGGAGGATGGGCCATGGGTCCGTCCTGCGGTTGGGTGGTCCCGGTTAGCCGGGGACTTTTCTCAAAAATCTCGAAGAACAGTGGAATGATCATCATCATCAAAAGAATAACGAGAACGATGACCTAGAGTTACGTCTTACCCGATTTACGCTGTTTTAGGGGAACGGAATGGGACTATGCAGAGAGGTTGAGCTTTGCATCCCTCTCGTTTCCCATTCTCCTTGAACCAAGTGCAGAGTGAATCTGCTTTGGACCTGGCGTTTCTGCGTAAAGTAGTTCGCTCGGGTCTGACGCTAGTTGCTGTTAGTTAATGACCCATTAGGAAAACCCTAATTCCGGTCGATCCTAAGTGGGGACGGCCAGGATACTTCCGCTACGTGGCAGACGCGGGAAGAACTAGATCGCAAAACCCGTAACATTCCATGGGAGTGCCGGGCGGAGCTTTCTAGACATCCTTTCCGATGGACTGCTAAGACGTGTCCTGGATAATACTAGGGGACACGTTACACACAGAGTGATAGATCTTGAACCGACCTTCAATGATTGTAACCTTCTTCTTCTTCTTCCAAATGACAGCTTGAAACATGGAAATGGAAATGACAATGATCTTTGATACCTTCAATGTAGACTCCAAACCAAGCTTCTTGAGCTTCTTCACCTTGTATGCACAATGGATGTTGGATAGCTTGAGATATTGGAATGAAAATAGGCTTGTACAAAGGAAAGAATGAGAGAGGAAGAATTGTAGAGCATGAAAAGAAGGAGAAACTCCACTTACTAGCTACCTAGCTCAGCCCTGGCTCTGATACCATGTTGGGAAACACGGATCTAGAGTTAACTAGCTATGGTGGATGAAAGATGAAAACACTATTCATAATGACATGGACAATAAAGCTAAGAAACTAACAATGACTCAAACTGATAGTTCTATTCCATTGTTGAAATGAGTGTCAAGTACATGCTTATATAGCTTTTTGGATAGTACCACTCTTCCTCACTGTGCTTGTGGGATTTTGGACATCTCTTCCTAGAGCATACATCATTGTCTCTCTCTTATACAAAGCCTCTTGTGTGTAAGTGGTGTGCAGATCGGATGTTGTATGCTCGCGTAGTGAATGCCGGAAGGTCCCCAAGAACAAAAGAACTCTACTTTTTGCACAAAACTCAAGGTAAAAAGCATGCACGACATGAACAAGAGACCAATTGGGTGCAATCTCCCCCCATGCCTTGTGTGAGAGCTCCACAAAGCATGTATTTTATGTATTAATCATTTTCAAGCTCAAATAATAGCCCAAATTACAAAATAGCAAGCTTTTAGCTTTTGAGTTTACTTTAGCACAAAATAGAAATAAAGCTAGTGTGCGGTGCCCAAAGAGTCTGGTATACCCAATACAATGTCCAAGTACAAATAACATAATCGTGCGTGCATGCGCATACAAAATAATAAATAAATATCCAACACCTCAATAAGTAGGCATGACAAAATATAGGCGCCATGCCTAAGGTATGCGCCCATCAAAATATAAATGATAAATCGAATACTCGCTATCCTCCAATGCTTTCCTCCGCCACTGCTGCTATCTCTACACATCAACTGAAGCATTCACAATCATTAGTAAAATAATATAATTAAACCGACTAAAGTGAATACCTAGCAGTCTTCAGCTACATAAATAAATCAACTGGTTAGAAATGAATCCTAACCTTAATTTATAACGAGTGTGCACTCTAAACTCATAAACATTTATTAATTTAATATGCATTTTACGGAATCACCGGCTATGGAATCACCCATGTACACACTAAATTAATGAAATGCCCGAAAAGGATAGGCATCCCCATCAACTTATCGCACAAAGAATCCACTTTGTGTATGAGCCCTGGTCATCAAAGTTTATGGAATCCACTGTAAAACCTCAGGGAATCCACCGTGGCACGGAATCCACTGTGGAATATGCCTCCTGGCATCATACCCCCAGGGTGGGATAGCAATTGACCTCAACTGCTATTAGCTCAATGTGGAGCTAGCAGAGTGGGGAAAGCATCTAAGTCTCTAGTGTGCATCCATTGGGCTTCTTCTACAGGATGATTCTTAAATTTGAATAGATATCTAGAATATCTTCGGCCAGTTCTAGTGGTCATAAAGTTAGTATCTATGACAGCTTCAGGTTCAAGTATTTCAGTCTCTTTCTCTAACAAAGGTGGGTTTTCATAAACAGGGTGTACAGGTAATTGGCCTCTAAAGGATCGTAATAAACTAATGTGAAATGTGTTGTGAATTTTCCAATGAGGTGGTAATTCTAACTTGAATGCATTGTCATTCATTTTATGAATGATCCTAAATGGTCCATAGAATCTAGGTGCTAATTTGACAATTGGGTGTCTATCTACACTTTGTAGTCTACGTTTTTCTATTCTCAACCAAACATAGTCAAGTTAGCAAACAAAGTAATACAAAAGTTATTACAAAATCTAGAATCACGATCAGAAATAATAACTTTTGGTAATCCATGGTTAGTGAAAACAGTTTCCAAAAACAATTGTGCTGCCTATGATGCTGTTAAAGTTTTCTTACATGGAATGAAATATGCTTGTTTACTAAACCTATCTACTACTGTCCAAATCATATCATGGTTAAATTTAGTATTAGGTAAACCACGAATAAAATCCATAGAAATTTGTTCCCATGGTCTCGATGGAATAGATAAAGGCATAAGTAATCCATACTATTTACCATGATGTCTCTTAACTCTTTAACAAATCAAACATTCAGAAACAAAGTTAGATACATCAGTGTCCATATGCGGCCAATAAAAATCTTCAGTTAATGTATGTAAAGTAGATATGATACCTCTATGACCTTGATATGGAGGACAATGAATCTCATTCAAAACAAAAGATCTAAATGGAATTGTAACACATAATCTCTTTTCATAAAACATAAATCCATCATTATAAGACAGTGAATCAATAGGAATCCAGTTATTTTGAACTAATTTATTCCAATCAGCATGAAAAGTAATGTCCTGATGATAAGTATCTTTCATAGGATTTAAAGAATCAAATGATATAACAGAAATATTATGAATGGCAGGTCTTCTACTTAATGCATCGTCCACTACATTTTCTTTACCGGGTTGATATTGGATAATCGGATGAAAACTCTGAATAAAGGCTGCCCATTTGATATGTCGGTCAGATATTTGAGGTTGGCTAAGTAAATGTCTAATACTTTGTTGATCGGTCTTAATCATAAATTCAGAGCCCATTAAGTAGTGTTTCCACTGTCTTAAGGCTTGTACTATAGCTAATAATTCTTTATCATATGTGGAATATTTCAGTTCGGAGGGTTTCACTTTACAACTAGAATAGGCGATGGGATGATTGTCCTACATAAGTACGGCTCCTATTCTAGATCTGCTAGCATCAGTCACTACTAAAAAGAATGGTCTATTAAAGTTAGGCAATTGTATAACAGGAGCATGGGTTAATGCATGTTTCAATAAGTCAAAAGATTTCTGTTGATTATCGGACTAATGATAAACAATACCTTTCTTCAAAAGTTTGATTAATGGTAAAGCAAGTAATGAAAAATTACGCACAAATTTCCTATAGAAACTAGCAAGACCTAGGAATGATCGTAACTCATGCACATTTTTAGGTATAGGCCAGTTCAATATTGCTTCTATTTTCTTAGGGTCAACCTTAATACCATCAGATGATACAATATGACCTAAATATTCAATTTCTATTTTAAAGAACTCACTCTTTTCCGAATTGGCATACAGTTGATTATCTTTTAATAACTGGAAAACCAATGACAAATGTTCATAATGTTCTTTCTCATTTTGACTAAATACCAAAATATCATCAAAGAATACAATAACACAATGCTGATATTTCAAAAATATACGATTCATCATTCTACTAAATGTAGCAGGTGCATTAGTCAATCCGAAAGGCATCACTAAAAATTCATAATGACCAAATTGTGTCCTAAATGCAGTCTTGGATATGTCAGACTTATCTAGTCTCACCTGATGATAACCAGATTTAAGGTCTATTTTACTAAATATGGCAGAACCTTGCAGTTTATCCATAAGGTCATCAACTCTAGGAATTGGATACATATTCTTTACAGTGATCTTATTTAAAGCTCGATAGTCAATGCACATACGCGTTAGGAGAAATATGGACTCTCTTTTTTGCCCCTTAAGGAGTGAATAAGCAAATATAGGCCTAACCAATGAGAGAGCTGGGATTCCAGATTCATGTAAGATGAATCTTCTAGCCATATCTTGGACCAAATCTTCCCTCAGCAATAAAATAAGGGAAAATGTGGGGAGTACAAAGCTGTCACTTCTTGGAAGTTTGTGCCTCGAATTTTCATTTTCTTATTTTTTATGTTTGACTTTTCTTTTCTCCCCTTTTCAGTTTCCCCCTCTTTCTTAGGTGGAACTCAAAATTGTCATATCTCTTTCCCCGCTTCTTCTTTCCTGACGAAATTTTACAGCCTCACTGTTGCTTGCCCTGTCTGTAACCCTGTAAAATTTCATTTGCTTTGCACAAGCACAGAGAGAGTTTCATGTGTTTTATGAGAGCAGAGCTTGTTTTACCAAAGCCCTAAGATTCTCTTCACAAAACTCTATAGGTATATTTTTCTCTTCCATAGATGTTCTATGGTAAAGTTTTATCTCGTTTGGAGAAAACCTGTGCAAGTTATGTACACTCTCTGACATGTAATTTCTTTTGTTTTGATGCTCTAGGAATCTCTTACAGTCAAGAATAGTGATATTTTGAACACTCAACTTCTTCTTCAACATCTTAGGGTTTCTCTGTAAACAAAGTTACAGGTATATTGTCTTGTTTTTTTGTTACTCCACTATTAAATTTTATCTCGTTTAGACAAAATGTATACAAGTTACATGCATACTGAGCTTTCCTTTGTTTTTTTACTCCAAGAATCTCCGAGGGTGAAGAACAATGATTTATTAAGAACTCAACTTCTACAACATCTTTGGGATTTTTTGCAGAGAAAGCCACAGGTATATTGCCATTTTTTACTACTGTTCCATGGTTAAATTTCAACGCATTTGGACAAAGCCTATATAAGTTATATGTATGCGTTGACCCAGGATTTCTTTTGTTTTTGTACTGTAGGAATCTGTCAGTGAAGGAACAATGGTCTTGCTATAAGTCAACTTCTTGTTCAACATATCTAGGGATCTTTGTGAAAGAAATTACATGTACAATGTTTCTTTTTTAAATTGATCCATTTAAATTTAATTTCATTTGGAGAGAACATTTGCAAATTATACACATGTTGATAGGTAACTTTTGTATTTGGTTGTTACAGATGTCTTCATGGAGGAAAAATATCAGTAGCATACTTGCAGTGGAGGTCTTCAACAGGAAAGATAATGGCGGTAATTGGATTTGTGATAAGTATTATAAGTTGGATTGGATTTTGATGCACCCAAGTATTCGAGGGAGTTTCAAGGTCAAGCGCAAGGATGTTGCAAACCCTAGCAAACATTGGAATGGTAGAATTCTAGAGTTCAGAAAAGTGTTTAATGGCACAAGTGCAGTAACAGAAGTGTTGATTCAACATGTTCATATGCATAAACAAATCTCTGTACACGACGAGAACAACATTGCAAATTATAAACAAAACAGTAAGTTGTTAAATTTTATCATTGATTATTCTTTTGTATTAGAGTTGTTTTTAAAAGTCTTTGCAGTATTCTAATTTAGTCTTCTTTGATTGACAGCTCTATATCCATCGACTTTGCATGAATGGCAAAATGTGGAATGTTTAAGCGACAAGATACATGTTTGGCATGAAGAGATAGGTTCTTTGATCTATGATAATACCTCTACAAGTCAAATTGCCACTCAAAATATCTTTTTTTATAATTCATTGTATGTGGTAGAAAGCCAGAGATTGCAGCATGTCCCATTGCCGCCACTGTCTAGTGGTGAATGGTTCATTGGTAACTTGGAGTTGTCAGGAGCTTGCAAGTCGAAGATAAAATCTGACATCAATAGTGCTATGAAACCCACCACAAGCTCCAAAGATGTGCATCTTAGTTGGTTTATTCCATTCTCATTGTTTGCACATTTGTTTGGTTCATGTGATGCTTTGAAGAAAACAAAGATTACTTATCAATACAAGTGTCCATCCGAGGAATGGATGAGTCAGCTATTGGGTGAGTCTTGGCAAGTCAAAAGAACACATTTTGATGAGACGATTGAGTGCAAGGTCAACCAATCTGATATTACATTCAGGTAAAACTTTTTTACTACTTTGCATACCTTGATTTAATTGACATAGGTCTCGCTTAGATGAATTGTTATGTTAGTCGCATTGATCACTTACCATTATTTTTGTTTTTATTACAGGTATTTCATTGCTAGACAAACTCTGTGCGTTCGCTTTCGATATAGAAGATGGCGACTTTTGCGAGGGGAGTGGATTAGCTTGGATCAAGATATCCGAGATGACACACATACAGCGCTCGTAGATGTGGTAATCTTGTGGAGTGGTCATAATCCTTTCGTAGTCAGCGCAGAGAGTCATTGGCCCATTTATTTTCTGAGACAAGAAATCCAATTAATGTCCAGTGAGCCCCTCTACAACTTCTATTTCAAGTTAGATAATAGAAAAGTCAGGACTCGTAGTGAGCAATCCATGACATGTAAACAATGTGCTTCTCCACGTATCCTTGAGATAGTGGAATCCTTGTAAAAAAACTTTATAAAGAGCGAATACATACCTTTTTTGAACTTCTGAGTACTTTAAATTTTAGTTTACTGTGATCCAAGCATGCGATAATACATACTGTAATTACTCAATCGTGCAGTTAAAAATCATAATTAAATTGCAGGTTAGAGGTCTATAATCAAGAGAATATTATCTTTGCACAATGATATATTGTAGCGCATCTCTGCTGCTCGTTTCTTACATTTTAATATTAAATTGGATCCAAAGGGAATTTCAAGGCCTTTTAGATTTATTTTATTTAAAAAATTATATATTTTCTCTCGTTAGACTTGAATATACTCAGCGACCCAAACATATTCGAGGATATAATAATGTAGAACGAAGCGTTTGTCTATATGAGTAATTTTAACAGTGACTTTAAAGTACTGAAATAAAGAAACTAAGGTAAGAGTTTTAATTTGAAACTTTAGAGTTAATAACTTTATAAAGAACCTTTATTTAAAACCCTAGACACATAAAAGCTATAACTGCAAACTCATTTTCACTTTCATTCTCCACTTCCCTACACTTGTGCTCTCATTCCTTCTCTCTTTGTGTGCCATGGCTACCACTCCCACCTTCGCCGCATGGATTAGTTCCACATGCTACGTGCACATAGGGGACCAGATATACCCTAGGTTTTGCGTGACCTTGAGTCTAGAGAGCTTGCTTTCCATTGTAGACCCTGACTCTAGTATACTAGCATTGTTTTGTGATGCAGTGAACCCTCTCACTTGCTCTATTTTCGACTCCACTCTCAGGTGGGTTCCCATGGATTTTTTGTGTAGTTTGTATGCCGGATCCAGCCATGCAAAGGTGATAAGTCAAGCCCTGGTGCATGTGGGGCAACATCTCCGCCCTAGAGCAGTGCCCACCTCGTCACAGGACCACGTCACGATGGATCTCATTGAGAGCGATGCCGCCTTTGCCATATATGTTATGTGCACTGAGGTGCAAGAGGACAGTGACGAGGACATCGATGCACCCTCTCAGCCACTATTAGAGTACTTTGAGAGGGAGCCTGAGGAGATCACTCTCGATCTGAGTGTTGAGGCAGCACAGAGCTTGGCCATTGTGCACCCACCTCCCTGCCCTGATGAGATGCCCACGAGCGAAGAGCCACCCCTCTCTTCTCTCCATGCTATCACCATCAAGGGGGTGGAATATCTACTCATGCAGGATGTGCTAGAGTTGTTGGAGCTTAGGGAAGAAGAACTATACTGTATCATGGTGCGTGATGCACCTAGTGATTTCATAGATTTTGATTTACAGGATGCCCCACCACATGTTGATGAGGTGGCTCGTTATGATGGCACGAGCATCGATGACATCCCTGCCATTGTGAGCATCCAGGAGCAGATTGAGGATGCGGCGCCAGAGTATCAGATCTCTGATGAGGAGTTCAAGCGGTTGCAGGAAAGCCTTTTTGGTCCTCGACCCGACTATGCAGTGCCTACCCAAGAGAGAGACGAGGGCAGCCCAGTGGTAGGAGCAGACCTGGATGCTCCATTACAACGGCAGATAGATGATGCAGAGAAGGTAATGTTCTTGGTTTCATATGAAACTTAACCAGTAGCAGATTCAGGCCCCTAGACGCGAGCCTCCGACCAGGGCACATCTGGGGGCCCGATCCTGACAAAAACACATGTGTGCGCTCCCGATGCCCTAGAGGCCTTACTGGTTAAGTTTCATATGAATATGATTTATATATCTTTAGCACACTCCATGCATAGTGAGTCTGATATTGAACTTGTGTGTTGCAGGAGATTGTCTATATAGATGAGTTTTCATCTAGGCAGGGTGGCCGATCTGGTAGCCAAGGAAGGGTGCAAGACTCGGCATTGAAGGAGTACGTTGGGCAGCTTGTCAAAGACATTATTGTATTTCATAAGACATGCTCTCCTGCTTTTATCGAGAACTTCTTGAAGTTGAGGGCACTAACAAAGGCTGGGCCCTTCAAGACCATCCCGACCAACTCCAGCCTGGAGAAAGTAGTGTTGCTTCGACGTTCAAAGCTACTCCACTTATTCACGAGTACAAGGTCTGGCCCACTTTTCTCCATGGTGGCCCGTGGCATGGTTGCCGGTGTTGAAGACCCCACTGTCATTAGACAGGAACTATTGGGGCAAAATGTATTGTTGCCTATGATCAAGAATAGCTCTGACCATAGGGAGCCTAGCTCGAAGAATCCTAGGAGAGAATAGATGTACTTATTGCCTATTTATATCACATCACTGATGTACTGCACTTTGTAATCTTCTCTTCAAGTAATGAAAACCGATGTTTGTTGGATTCGCGTGCAATGTAGTTTGTGATACGTGTCATTTACTGTTGTTTTTTACTTGAATGTTACGTTTATTTGTCGAATTTATACGTAACACGATTCGTACCCTAAATTTAATGCACAGTGCTTTATCGAATTCGTGCGCAACATGTATTCGTTCGAACCCATGTAACGATAACTCAACAACGTAAATAAAATAAATATCAAGCGACTAAACAAAAATAAGATGCGCCAAAAACTTTGTATTTGTATTAATAATAATTTTACATGGGGTCCATTACAACCAAGGCTTTACAAAATGTCTTCAGAAGCTACATTCCATGTGCTTTTGAGTTGTACACCTCTATCCTTGCTGACCTCCGCGAGGACTATCTTTCCATTGCCGAAAGAACCTGACTATCTGCAGATCCCTGTCAGTGACAGTGACCCTCCTTGCATGCACCGCTGCATAGACTGAGTCTCCAAATAAGTCGATGAGGTAGGCTTCAGCAGCTTCTTGTAGTGTGAGGAGGGCCTGGGCAGTCCAGCGATCCGATTGTTTTGCACGTGATGTATCTGGAAATTGGGTCCTGTTGTTCCTGATCAGTATGCCCTCCATGATCTCCCGCACCAACTTCTGGAATGGAGCCTTCGGTATCAGGAGGTGAGTGGTCTTCTGGTAGTGGCGGATCTCGCGAAGAGCCACTATGCCTGGCTTCCATCGACACTTGTGATGCTGGCGTGGTGGTGGTGGTGGTGGAGCTGGAGGACGTGGCTGCCGTATGGAATTTCTAGGGGGGTATCTCCGGGCCGCTTGCTTGGTGCGTACCATGTCTTCTAGGAGAGAGAAATAAGAACTCAAAAGTGAAATGTGTAAAATGAGGTGAAACTTTAAACTTATAGCCAAACTTTTCAAAAACCCTAAAATTTCAATTAATGAATCCACGCTTAGGAAAAATATCACTAGTGCTCCGATTCACATGAAATTTTACCTGTAGGCTCCTCAAGGACACATCAACCACCCAAAAAAATTTTGGCCCCAACAGAAGCCTCTGGATCACCTGTCCGGCCCCAGACACGAGCCTCCGGACGGGTGACCCAGAGGCTTTTGATGGGGCCAAATTTTTAATATAAATGAGTTTTTCTAATGCCTAGCATGAGGGTGAAGTTTCACCGGATTCCGATTTATAAATTTGATGGTTCAATCTTTTTTTGAAAATGCGTTAACTGCATTATACTGCACTGATAATGTATGGTCAACCTCACAACTGTAGATTAAATGTACTGATAATGAGTGTGCGCAACTGCAGATTAAATGTATTGTCAACCTCGCAATGCGAAACATTGGAAACTTAAAAATTGACAAAAAATAAATCATGGGTAAAATGGAATATCGCATATCGGATATACTGTTGCCAAACCACTAAATATAGTAAGGATATAGTGCATCGGCCCATGTACAACCGATCATCGATGTGTATGTGGTTGCACATTGAATTTATCCTCAACAAAACTACTTACAAAATTGGAAACTTGAAAATTCACACAATGCGAAACATGGTCAAAATAGAATATCACATATTGGATTTAGCATTGCGAAACTATGAAATACACGGTAGATAGTGCATCGCACCAAGTACAACTAGAGCTAGGGAAAATTTAGCTCCATTTTGTAGGCCACTACTATCAAATACTTGAAGGTCTACTGGAAAGATAACCCAAAACTAAGCTCCTTACAATCTACAATCAAACCTGAGCTAAAAACATAGATCCAATTACAAGGTAGCTTCTCAAAGCATATTGTTGACATTAAGATTAAATGCATCCTTGTTATTGCAGATCCTGCGAACAAGAACCAGATCTATGGGCTTTATAGTGATATGTCGGGCATGAATGGCTAAAAGTTGACCATCACTCATTAGATCAATCAAGTAGATTTCAGCTGCTTCTTGGAGAGCAAGCAAGGCTTGGCTTGACCATCACCCCACATTCCTTGCCTGGTTCCTCGAAAAGAACTTGTGATGATGCCCTGACTGTAGATCTTGCAGTATTTCTCGCACCAACCTGGAGAATGGTGCCTTAGGAATAATCAAGTCGGCACTCTTCTGAAATTTCCTTATCTTGCGTAGCGCAGTTGTGCCTGGTCTCTATCTTCGCTTTTTATGTGTTGGAGGGCGTGTATTACCAGCTGGAGCAGTAGTGGGAGGTGGAGCAGCTGGAGCATGTGGACCACCATTTCTGGACAATGGCAAACCATCATTATCGACCACACAAGGACCACCATTGTTAGCCACAGTAGCGCCACCATTATTGGCTGCAGTAGGGCCACCATTATCGGTCACCAGGGGATCTTTGTCATTCACAGTATGCTCACTAGATTCGGAAGAGTGTTGAGCTCTTGCTCTCGCAGGCGCCTTTTTGATAGGAAGCTTGGAACGTGCCATGGCTGTGATGATGAAGGATAGAAAGGTGGAGGGTAGAGTGGAGAGCAATGGGAAAAAATGAAAGGAGAGACGACTTAAATACGAAACTTTCAAACTTACTGTGGTGTAAATGAATTTTAAATTTATAATTTCATTTCATTTCTCCACCCCATCCCTACCTCTCTCTATCTCCTGACACCCCCCTCATGCCCCCCTCTCTCTCTAGGCCAGTGAATGTTCCAATGTTTGGAATTTTCATATCTTTGTCTTAGGATTTCAAAATCGACTTTTCATAATTAAAAAACAAAGTTCGAAATTGACTTTGAAAAACATAGTGACAAACCTTTGAAATTTTAAAGAAAATTTATAAGACATCTCATGTTAGAGATATGAGTATTGATGTGTCATATCCTTGGGACTTGTGCTCTCTTGTGGACTCTAAATGCATCAAAATTATTATCTTTATCTAGGTCTCAATTTTTTGCCATCTCTCTCTTGGGTTGCCAACCATTCTACGTGCCGTTGTCTAGCTGTGCTGTTTTCATATCTTGCTTTTCTCACTTCATATATTGCCCTACTTATAGATTCTGCTTGAGATGTTTTAGACTTCTTCTCTTTTTCCTCGTATCGTATCTCTAGTCTCCTATACCACCATTGGAATAATTGCCTCATAGAATTGGAATAATTGATGCCACCTCCATGATCAGTTGCCTTTTGAAAAGCACATCGAGCTTGCCAGTGAGATCTTTCCATGCCTTGAGTTGACCATATTGCCAAACTTCCTTGATTTGCAAAGTATGGACCATGTGCTTTAAGTATATGCTACACAAGAAAAGAGATTAGAAACACAAAGTAATTCGAAATGATGATTTTTTTTTGCAATGGTGATAATACTGACCATGTAGTGTGTTATGCTATTTGTAGTCCATGCCTCCACCATGGACTTATGAAATTTAGCAGCTGCCTCTTTAAATGCATTGGCATCACCATCCATAAACCCCAACTTCTGTAAGAGAGCTGCTAATCTATCTAGGTGTATCCACACTTCTGCCTTCGCAATCCTCGTTCGTCCCCCATTGCTCCAATCTGAAACAGCAAGGTGCAACTTTTTCCATGCTTCGTACTTCTCTGGTTGTTTTACTAGTATATTGCCTTTCTCATCTCGAGGTGGAGATAAAAACTTCCTAGCCTTGGGTCCGCCAAAGCATGGTTTACAAGGAACATTTCCACTCTTCCCCGATTTTTTCTCGTCCTTTTTTATGTCTACTTGGCCTCCATGCAATCCAACTTCAGAGAGGACTTGTTCTACCTTCTTGCATGTAGCATTAGATTCTGACACGGGCTGCATCTTGTATGCAAAGCATATATATTCATATACTAGCTTCTCAATTATTCTAACCAAACAATGCAATGTGCAAAAGTGAACCCTTGTTAGTGGTATTTCCAAAATAGGGCGCCAGTTTGGATCCACTGGAATTAGCATTCCATTTCTCATGACTTTCTGATCACGTGTCAGAGCACCCTGTTGTCCTGCCTTGACAAGCCATTCTTTCTTTCTATCTTTCCCTTTCTTCCTAGTTTGCATGCAGTATATGCACGGAAATTTTACATTTGCTGCATTTGATAAACCAAACATACACTTCAATGTTGAGATATCGAGCTCCACTCGTGATACGCCAGGGTGACCGTTGTATATTTATGTCACCGACTTGTCAGTTGCAGACGCGGTTGGTACACCGCCCATGAATAATAGCTACATGATAGCTATCCTTATCTACTCTAGTTCGTGGCTCAGTTAGTATGCCACCTTAGTTAGTTGAGTTTGGTTTGAGACCCATATATAGGGTTCTTCTATTTCTTTGTACTAGAGTTTTTTTGGCTTACACAACTAAGAAGAGGAAAACTGTTTTCAGCCTCCACCCTTGTGTGTCTTCCCCCATTGTGCAAGCAAGAAAGCTTCAAGCGAGACTCCTTCCTTCTCTCCCACAATCTTGACATGGTATCAGAGCCTTGTTCGTGGTAAGGAGCTCAAGAAAGCAAGCCAAGCTCGCGGTGTTCTGGTAAGAGGAGCAGTGTTGCTTTCATTTTCTGTTTCGGGAGCAGATCTCTGCAGGTAGCACAGCCGGAAATTGCAGGAGTGCATTGTCTCAGGTTGAGACGCCCTTCGCGGTGAAGCAAGAGGGCAGTATATGCTGCGGGTGAGGGCTTTAGCCCTCGGCGACCTTGTTTTTTTGATTTGAGGCCATTTCGGGGCCTGTTTTGCAGACGGAAGTTTTCTGCACGCACTCAGGAAAAGGCTCAGTTTTATGCTGTGCGACCACTGTTCTACAGGTCGGTGAAAAGTTACTGTAGAAATTGCATCGTATGCTTGTGCGCAGAGACATTGGGAGTTTCAGAATCATCCTTGGTTCCTGTTTATGCAAAATCGTCACTAGGAAGTGACTGTGTGGTCAAATACCACTTTCGCCAGTTTTGCAGATTTGCCCTTGTGAGGGTGAAGCTGTGTTTTTTGCAGTGACAGAATTTCTTGCAGTATTCTGTAATGGCGTCTGATTCTCTTTCACAGATTGTCACTGAAAAGCTTGACAAGAACAACTTCCAGGCATGGAAGTTTAGAATGACGAATTTCCTTATGGGAAAAGGATATTGGGAATTTGTTGCAGGAAATGAAGAAGAACCAGTTCTTCCTGATGTTCCCAATCAACAACAAATGCAGGCATTTAAAACATGGCATGAGAGAGCCAGGAAAGTTATGTATTGGCTGTCTATCAGTATTTCAGACTCTATGATTGTGCATATTCAGGATGCAAGTACGCCAAAGGAGGCATGGGATACTTTGTCAAAAATGTATAGCACAAATACGCAAGCCAGGAAAATGCAGCTCAAGCAAGAGTTGCATAATGTGCAAAGAGAAAGTATGAGCATCAACGACTACCACATGAAGGTGAAGAAGATTGCAGATGCACTTGCTTCCATTGGGTCGCCAGTGGAAGATGATGATTTAGTTTCCGTGACCTTGAATGGTCTAGGAAAGGATTATGCACAGTTTCGGACATCCATTTCAGTTCGTGAAAGATTTCCTGATTTTGAGGAGTTGATTGCTCTTCTAATTTCTGAGGAACAGAGAAATGGTGGTGCATCTTCTTCAGGAGGAACTTCAAAAGAAGCTGTCTTCTACTCAAATGCTGGAAGAGGTAGAGGCAGAGGTAGAGGAGGCCGATTTGGAGGCCGTGGCAGAAATCAGAATATGCAGCAAACTCAAGAAAACCAGTCCTATGGAGGAGGACGTGGTAACTCTAGAGGCAGGGGGAGCCAAAGAGGTCGTGGTGGATGGCAAAGAGGCCAAAATGCAAACAGTAATGTTGAATGCTACTATTGTGGTAAAATGGGTCATATGGCTAAAGACTGCTATAAAAAGCAGAATGACATCATGAATGGAAAACTGCAACAAGGGAATTATGCATCTTCTAGTAGACAGGGTGATGACAGAAATGAGCATTTGTTCATGGTGCAGCACATGAACAATTCTATGACAAGTGCAGAAGAAAGCAATGATGTATGGTATGTTGACTCAGGTGCATCAAACCACATGACAGGTCATGCAGAATGGATGGAGGATGCAAGGAAAATGGAAAAACCAGGATTTGTGGAGACTGGTGATGATACTGCACATCCTATTGTGCAGATTGGAAAAATTCCCTTGTCTATGCAGGGTGGGAAAAAGAAATACCTGTCCGATGTATTTCATGTCCCGAATATCACCAAGAATCTGGTTTCAGTTGGTCAAATGGTTGAACAGGGCTTGCAGGTCAGATTTAATCCTCATGGATGCTTTGTTGAGGATATGAAAAATAAAGGTCGCTTGATAGCAAAAGGAAAGAAGAAGGGCAGAATGTTTACATTGGATGCAGACATGTCTGAATTGAGTGCAGCAATGTTTGCACATGGGACCGGTGTAGTTGCAGATATTGATATCTGGCATAAACGCATTGGTCATGTTAATGTACAGCGACTTAAATCAATGCAGGCCCAAAATATTGTTGCAGGATTGCCCAAATTCAAGGTTGCAGAAATGCATAAGGTATGTGAAGCCTGTCAGTTTGGAAAACAGGCAAGGAAACCATTTCCTAGACATGTTCAAGAGAGTGAGAAGCCATTGGAATTAATCCACTCTGATGTGTGGACTACTAAAGCTGCATCTCTTGGAGGCTGTCATTATTTTGTCACTTTTATTGATGACTATAGCAGAAAAGTTTGGGTGTATTTTATGAAAAAGAAAAGTGAAGTTTTTGGGCATTTCAAAACTCTTAAAGCTATGGTTGAAAAAGAAACAGGCCTGCAGATAAAATGCCTAAGGTCAGATGGAGGGGGAGAGTACCTCTCAAATGAGTTTGCAAAGTTCTTGCAGGAGCATGGCATAAAGCAGCAATATTCATGCAGTTATACCCCACAACAAAATGGAATTGCAGAAAGGAAAAACAGGCATATTGGAGAGGTATCCCGTGCCATGCTCAATGAAAAAGACTTGCCAGATTTTTATTGGGCTGAAGCAGTTGCTACAGCAGTCTACATAATGAACAGGACTCCCACTGCAGCAATACATGGAATGACTCCAGAGGAGAGGTATACTGGTAGGAAACCAGATATTTCTCATTTGAAAATTTTTGGTTGCATTGCCTATGTACATGTGCCAGATGAGCTGAGATCCAAGTTGGATCCAAAAGCTGAGAAGTGCATCTTTATTGGTTACTCTCTGCAGCAAAAAGGGTATAGATGCTATAACCCTTCTACTCGTAAGTTTACAGTGAGCAGAGATGTTGTTTTTGATGAGATGAGTAGCTGGTATAAACCAGTAAATGTGATTGATGATGAAGATGCACAAAATGGTAATGCTACACAGAATTCACAGCAGCAGTCACAAAATATTAGTGGACCTGGAGCGTCCTCTAGCAGTGGTTCACATTCTTCGCCATGGACAGGCAGATTGAGATCAGAAGAATCTTCTCAAAGCAATGCACATAGTGGTATGCAGGTATCACGAAAAGGAAAAGAGAAGGTTGATCAGCCCATGTTTGATGTGAATGCAGGTCACTCTTATGTGGATGGTGAATCCAGTGGCTCAGAACAGAGCATTGATGATGAGTTGGGTATTCCTTCTATTGTTACACCTGGAGTAAGGAAGACCAGGGATGTTTTGAGAGCACCTGGGAGTGAACCTACTTTGCGCAGGTCTACAAGAGCTAGGTATCCTGTGGATAGGCTGAAATATGATGGATTTACAGCCATTCACTATGCATATATGGTCAAAGTGATACAGGAACCAGAACCCACATCTTTTGAGCAAGCCATGGGAAAAGAAAAATGGGAGAAAGCCATGGATGAAGAAATGGATGCCTTGGAAGCAAATGCTACATGGGAGTTAGTACCTTTGCCTAAAGGTAAGAATGCAATTGGCTGTAAGTGGGTTTATAAGGTGAAGCACAATGCTGATGGTTCTGTGAACAGATACAAGGCAAGATTAGTAGTCAAGGGGTATGCACAAACATATGGCATTGACTATGAAGAAACATTTAGTCCGGTTGCAAGGATGGCAACCGTAAGAGCAGTCATTGCTATGGCTGCATCAAAGGGATGGTCTTTACATCAGATGGATGTAAAGAATGCCTTCTTGCATGGTGATTTGCAAGAAGAGGTCTATATGGAGCAGCCACCAGGTTATGTGCATGCTGTTCATCCTGAGTTTGTTTGCAGGTTGAAGAAAGCCTTGTATGGCTTGAAGCAAGCACCTAGAGCATGGTCTGACAAGATAGGACAGTATCTTGTCACTATTGGCTTTCAGATTTCCAAGGCAGATTTCTCACTTTATGTGAGAAAAACAGAGAAAGGTATTATGCTGCTTGTCATTTATGTTGATGATTTGATTATGACAGGTGACAGTGATGAAGATATCCTTCATGTGAAAATGCTATTGAAGCAGAAGTTTGAGATGAAGGATTTGGGAGAGCTGCGTTATTTCTTGGGCATTGAGGTGATTAGATCACCAAGTGGGATACAGCTCTTGCAGAGGCAGTATGGATTGGACATGCTGTCCAAATATGGGATGACAGGCTGTAAGCCTATTTCAGTTCCTTTGGAGCAAAATGTGAAGCTGAGCACAGATGCAGGTGAGCTTCTAGAAGACCCTACTATGTACAGACGCATAGTAGGAAGTTTGATTTATATGACTATTACCAGGCCAGATTTGAGCTATGCTGTTGGATTGGTAAGTCAGTTTATGCAGGCTCCAAGGAAACCACATTTGGATGCGGCTAGACGCATACTTAGGTATGTGAAGTCCACATTGCAGTATGGACTATTTTATGAGACTGGGGTTCAGATACAGTTGCATGGATACACTGATGCTGATTGGGCTGGTAGTATTTCTGATAGACGATCTACCAGTGGATATGTATTCTCTTTTGGGAGTGCTGCAGTCACTTGGAGCAGCAAGAAACAGCCTACAGTTGCCTTGTCGAGCACAGAGGCTGAGTACAGGGGTGCAGCAATGGCTGCATGTGAGGTAGCTTGGTTGCATAAGCTACTTTATGATATGCATCAGTCTACAGATGGGCCAGTTGTCATTTATTGTGACAACATGAGTAGTATACACTTGGCAAATAACCCAGTCTATCATGCTAGAACAAAGCACATTGAGGTGCATTATCACTATGTGCGAGAGAGGGTTTTACTAGGTCTTATTGATCTAGTTTATGTCAGCACAGAGGATCAGGTAGCTGACATATTCACGAAGGCATTGGGCGCAGAGAAGCTGCGCAAGTTCAGAGACCTGCTTGGTGTGCAGGAATTGGGATTGAGCTCGAGGGGGAGTGTTGAGATATCGAGCTCCACTCGTGATACGCCAGGGTGACCGTTGTATATTTATGTCACCGACTTGTCAGTTGCAGACGCGGTTGGTACACCGCCCATGAATAATAGCTACATGATAGCTATCCTTATCTACTCTAGTTCGTGGCTCAGTTAGTATGCCACCTTAGTTAGTTGAGTTTGGTTTGAGACCCATATATAGGGTTCTTCTATTTCTTTGTACTAGAGTTTTTTTGGCTTACACAACTAAGAAGAGGAAAACTGTTTTCAGCCTCCACCCTTGTGTGTCTTCCCCCATTGTGCAAGCAAGAAAGCTTCAAGCGAGACTCCTTCCTTCTCTCCCACAATCTTGACATTCAATGTTTTTAAATCACCTGCAAGATGCCATTCAACTTGATAGTCCCCAAACCCCTCAACATGTAAAACTGCTCCATTATTTTGCTGTTGAATAACACTGCGTATATTAGTGAGGTTAAAAAAAACTTTAAGTACTTCATGGTCCTCCTTTGGTACTTCAAATGCTGTAAGCCACCATATTTCATTCTCCGATTGTACACTGAAGTATAAAGGATGTTTTTCATCGATGTTGGGATCCAATGCTCGATTCATAAGTGTTATACTCACACGCTCAAGTTTTTGCCCCTTGATAATCTCACTCTCATCAAGTTTGAGGACAAACTTAAGCTTGCCTCTACATTCTTCCATAGACATATTGTAGAACTTGACCATAGCAATCTGAACCCTACATATATCCAATACAAAGTTGTTGGATGCATTCAATACAAAGGCAACTTCTTTGGAACCATACTTCAATATGTGTGTGTGTTCCAGATGCGTAGGCTCACCAATTAGTTCTAAAACTTTCTCATTTAGTTGTTTTCGAGCCTTCTTCACGTGAAATGGTTTTGGCAGAGGCATTACTCGCTTAGTATTGAAGACTTGCTTAAAACCTGTATCCAATTGTTGATAGAGCATACTATATGACTTAGAACTCATTCCCACCTTGTCCCATAATCCTTGAGCATCTGTAGCAGTAAACAAGTTGCTCACATCCCTAAGACGTTCACTAGCAACACTATCCACAATGTCCCTGAATTTACGATTTTCCAATGCATTTTTGACCATATTCTTGCTAAGGACTTTGGCAATAGTATCATTCTCTGCATGAGGAAACATATTTCTCATTGTAGTAGATTGAGCATATATCCGTCTATGATATTGTCCACTTCCTTTGGCTAATTGGCCAATTGGTTTAACGGATCGGATGCGCTGACGTGCCTCTTTGGTTTTTAAAGTGGGCCCAATCTCCAAAGTTTTTGTGAGCTTCCTCTCTATGTTTCGATTCTCCTTCTCCAAGTCATTGACTTTAGACTGTAACTCCATATTCTGCACGTGTGTAGCATGCATAGCATCTTCAATGACAGACATTGCTTGTTGTAGGTTCTGGTTCTCTCTATCCTTCTCAACCAATAATCTATCCTTTTCCATCAAAGACTGCATATTCCCTTGTAATCTTATCTGCATATTTGTCAAGGTTTGATGAGCCCCTGCTAATCCTTGTGTGACAAGTCTGCATGTGTATCCATACAATCCTTCATTGCCTTCACAAGCAAACTTTACAAATGATGTAAGCCCTTCAAATTGTGGTGGCCTTCGAGTGAGTGGATCGGGTGGATAAATGCACCCATCAACCCAAAGGTCCACATTTTTTTTCCCTACATTTCTTTCTTGTTGCATCCTGCATCTTATTGCATCATCTCTTTCCACAGTTCTTTTGAACATTGGTGCATATTCATCCTCCAATTGAAAGTGAATATCTCTCTTTCTCTTGGTACATCCTGCACCTGCATTCTGCAAAAAAAAAAGAATGCAAATGTTAACTTGGATTACATTCAAATCGCAGAACTACACCCCTTGTATTCACTATATCTGTGTTTTTTTTAAAACCCAGTTGGTTCTTGTCTCTTTCTCTTGCTTTCAGTCTTGATAGACCCTAATCAACCCCTAATCAGCCTGTAATCTTGGCTTTTAATCTGCCTCTAATTAGCATCAAATCTTATCTTCTGTTCTATCCAAAATATTCTCTCTCTCTCTCTCTTTCTCTCTCTCTCTCTCTCTCAAGAAAAATTCATCAAGAAAACCCTAAACACATTCATACTGAAGCTTGGCTAGTGGAAAACAGTAACATCATCTTATCTTCTGCCCGTATTTACTATCTGTCACTCTATCACTTATTTTCTTTGTTCATCTCACACAGTCCTCTCTGTCCCCCCCTTCTCCCCTCCTCTCTCTCTCTCTCTCTATGAATTGATGCTTAAGGACTGAACAACAACAGTGAAGAATAATAACATCACAAAGATTAAAAAAATAAAGATACCTCCATTATCACTGGATTGCTTGTAGTTTCAACTGTGGAAGACGGAGATTTCTTACTGCATATTTCTGAAGAGGAAGATGGCTTGTAGCAGGGTAGAGTGTGTTGTAGATAGAGATTCTTTGATTTCAACAAATGGTATCAAAACTACTCCTCAATGCTGCTTCAGAAGAACTCGTATGCAAGAAACCATATTTTGGAGGGAAAGAGAAGAATGCACAAAATTTGGGACAAAACTAGAGCTTTCTGAGGGAATGAAAAAATGCCCAGAAATAGGTATATACTTGTCCAAAAAAGATGAAAATTTACAAGGAAACTCTCGAGTCAAAAAGGTGTCTCTGGGTAAAAAATAATATTAAAATATGATGTGTACGTCATTTTATATCGTTTTTTAACTTCCGCCCTTTTAAGAAGCGAGAATGAGAATGATTGAAAAGTCATGAGGGCACTAAAGAGGGCATTAAAGAGTCTTGAGGGCATTAAAGAATGATTGGTTGCATTTTTAGAAAAAATAGAATTATATTTTTTTAGTTATGAGGATTTTGAGAAAAAGTGACCTTATCCTGCAGTTTGGGAATAAAATAATAGGTGAAATCTATTGAAAACACAAAAACGAGATTTGCTTGATTGTAGAAGATCTCTTTTTATAATATTATTTTGGAATCTCTTTTTAGAGAGAGAGAGGTGAGAGAAACCCCTTAAGGGGCAAAAAAGAGAGTCCATATTTCTCCTAATGATAGGTATTATTTTTCTTCTTTACTAACAGAATAGGTGCACCAAATGGGGAACTACTAGGTCTAATCAATCCTCTATTTAGTAATTCCTCAACTTGATTTTGAATTTCTTTCTGCTCTATCTGGTTATGCCTATATGGTGCTTTACAAGGTGGTTGTGTACTAGGAATCAAATCTATTTTATGGTCTTCTGGACGTGAAGGAGGTAAACCAGGTGGTAGATCTTCTGCAAAACAGTCTTTAAATTGTGCAAGAAATTCTTTATGCCTAGGGTGCATATGGTTTTCTTTAACTTGCAGTTCATTCACCCAAATGAGATAGGATTTACTACTTTTGCATAATGCACGTTTAGCTTGAGTATGCGAAAGCAGTGAAAAAGCATTAGATGCATGCATACCATACAATGTAATATGTTTTCCTTGAAATTGAATATTAATTGAATGTGTGGAATAATCTATATTAGGGTTATGCTGCTGACGCCAAGGCATACCTAAAATAATATCATTGGACTGTAATGGTACAACTAAAAAATTTCTTCTTTAAGTGTATTGACCAATTTGAATTTCTAAATCATGCACTTCCTGTGTTCCATTATACCTAGTGCCTAAGAATGCTACTTTAATGCGGTAATGCGTAGGTACAGTCTGTAACTTCAATTCTTTTACTAGTTTTGTAGAAATAAAATCATGAGTACTACCATTATCATGCAAAATAATCTTTTCATTTCTATGCACTAAACATTTCATTGTCAATAAAGAATGTGGAGTTGGCATACCTGGTAAAGTATCCGAAGGAGTAGTAATGTCGTCTTCATCTTCCGTGAAATCAGGCATTTCTTCATGTTCGTCATCTTCTATTGCTCCAAGGTAGTTGATATGGACAGGTGGCTTCTTAGAATGGCAATTGGCCCTGCTAGATGTCTAGGTTGGTGGCATTTATAATACACTATAGGTTTGGCTTTGGTTACATTGTTTACAATGGTAGGAAGTCTAGGGATATTAGGATTTGGCTGTGGAATTGGCTTAGGGTTTTGATTGGCATTGGATGGTAAAGCAAGTGGTTTTGCCCAATTCTTACGGAAAGATGATGAAGGAAAACGACCTTGATTAAATCTTCTAAAATTTGAGTTGAATTGCTTAGATCCATAGTTACCATTGGCTTGGAATTGATGTGGACGCTTGTCTCTTCCTCGCAGCTTGTCTTCAGTGTCATGAGCTAATGAAATTGCATCCTCAAGAGTTGCAGGCTTGAACATATTAACTTCAGCGTAGTAATGCCCAAGTAGTCTAGACATATACTTGTGCTTGTGTGTTGCTTCAAGTACATCTTCAAGCATGCGTAACTGGAGTAATGCATTCCAAAAGCGTTCGGTGTACTGAGGAATAGGCTCACAATCTTGTTGCTAAAGAAGGTCCCATTGCTTTATGGATTTTTCATGGAATTGTGGAGGAAGGAAATTCTACATAAACTTCTTCTTGAAATTCTCCCAGGTAGTGGGACAATCTATACTTTTACGAACCACGGTCCACCAAAGAGATGCTCTATCCACTAAATGATTAGTGACACACTTGATTTTATCTCTTTCTGCATATGTTTCCTCATGAAAGTAGTCATCAAACTGACTGATGAATACAAGAACAGTTTTTCCCTCTCGAGTGCCATTGAAAGTATGGAATTTGAAATTTTTTTTACTTATCTTTGTTTCCTTGCAGATGGATTGAGCTTCGAGAGTCACGTCAATGGTACGTCAAATAAGGCCTTCAAATTGAGGTTCCTCTTTGTCGGTAGTCGATCTTTGTAAATTAGCCAATTGAACTTGTAATGCTTGCCTAGCTCGTCGTTCTTCATCCAACTGCATCATAATTAAGTCCAACTTTTGCTCCATCATAGGTTCAGGTAGATCGCCTTCAGCCATTAAATCATCCATATGTGGTTCCATCATCCTGCAAAACTCAAAAGACCTCACACTCTCAAAATCAAATTAGCGGGATGAGCGTAGCTCAAGTTCGGGTGTACAAGGGTTATATATTTTTGTGTGTGTCTTTCACAATCTTCGTCTTTGACTATTGCAGGATTTGTAATCTTTGAAAAATCTGCATTTTATCCTTCTGCGTGTGCTGAAAATGGTTCAGCAAACCTGCGTATGCAAACAATACCTTCCAATGAACAACTTTGCAGTTTGGAGTTTCTGCGCAGGAACAACCCTTCTATAAATTTTGAAGAGAAGTCAGTTTTGACTTCAGATGACTTGCCTGACTTGCAGAGTTGCAGACTTATGTGACTTGCAGAGTTCTAGGACTTGCAGAACTTGGTTGCTGATTTAGCAGACTTGCAAAACTTGAACTTGAAAGGCTTGCAGAATTTATGAAGCTTGTGAGACTTGAAAGCTTAAGTGATTAAGCTTGTGACTTATCAGAAACAAAACGGCAAATTTTAGGGGGGGGCCATTTTTTTTGCCGCCGACTCTGATCAGAAGATGCCGCTGCCGTCGATTTTGAAATTCGTTGTCATGCTGCTGCGCATCCGAGCCGTAAACACCTCCATTTTTGTTGTGCATCTATGTTATCTTTTCGCGTGTGTTTCATTGTGTTTGATTGTTGCATTATCTTTCCATCCTTTTCAGTACCCGCATCCAATGTACATACTCCACTTGTGTGTTTGTGTTTGTGTGTGTTTCAGTTTGTGTGCATGTTGTGTGTGTGCTAGAAAAATATGAAAAACTGATGCCAAAGAATAATATTATGTTGTCAATTTCAATGATGAATTCCAAGAAAAGTGCAGGATACCGTGGAATCAAAGGAAGCTTACATTTAAGCTATGAAGATAAAGGTTGCACGTGAACAAGGCCAATGTAACATGTGGGATAAATCATTCTTGAAGAAGAACATAGCCATGGGTTATGTAAGTTCAGGGAATCATAAGAATGGCATAAAATTGAAAGTTTCAGTCAGAGGAAAGATAAATGATGCTGTTGCTACAAAGATGCCATTTGTAGGGTTGGTCTAATAGCCACAGGGGCTCCTCCATGTGGTCACTCAAAGATACTGGATGCTTCAGAGAAGGTTGTCGGAGAAGTTACCAACGGAGGTTTTAGTCCTTGCTAATAGGAGCAACTAAATTTGTTGGCTCTTTTTGCTTTGTGACATAACAAACTCCTCATCTTCTAGAGAAGAACCAGAACCAGGTTGCAATAGTCTGCCATCAGATAAGCTTTTCGATTGCTTTGGTGTAGTGACAACAGGATGTGAACCAGATTGCTTTGGGTTAGGCTTCTTGTTTCGAAAAACTGCCCAAAGGAACATAAAATTGTTCCAACATTGAGATCCAAGAGGCAGTAAGTTGGAGGGAAAGATCAAAAGCTTCGCATCCTCAATATAGCCTTTCGGACGCTATGTTAAGATTGGGGCGCATTGCTATAACGAATTATGGTCCAAGCTATGAAAAGCTGGTGGCCATTGTTGATGTCTGCGAGACCAGAACATGGCTCTAGTGGAGGCCCCAGACATGGTGCGTGGAGCTATGAACTTCAAGCGGCTATCACTCACTGATTTAAAAGAGATTGACGTTCTGAGAATGCCGAAAGAAAAAAAGAAAACAGTTGACAAAAGCGATTGAGACTGCAGATGATCGAGATGAGGAACTTGATGAGAATGAGAGATGATCGAGGGGGAAGATGGAGGCTTTTGGATGCCAAGGGACAGGTGTGACGCCCTCGTTTTGGGGTCGCTATCTCTCTTCCGGAATCCGCTGCCATCGCTGAGGGCCAGAGCTTATGGAGAAGAGGACATGATCAAAGAGCTGGACGGAAGAGGACGACACGCTGAAGGTGACATCAGGAAGAGCAACTTAGACTGGGATTGCTTGAGAGAAGGGAAGCAGGTTACAGGGACTCGCATAGGTTGCTTTTTGAAGCTTCATGAGTTGAAAGACTTCCTGGCTTTCTGCTTTCTCAGTGGATAGGGTTGGACATGCCTCTCTTCTTCCACGCAAGTGTCCATATCAACCTGATATCGTAGAGCGAGTGCCAATTGGAGCATTGGAGAGGCAGGGGCCCGCCCTCGCTTAGTGGAGGGAGCTGGTCAAATCCATCTTCCCCAAATCAGAACTCTTCAAGGTCGGGCCAATCCAATAGGGCTCCTGGAATAGGGTCATATTGATGAGGTGGATCAGTTGGCATTGAAGTACCTGCAGCGAGCCGATCCTAGGGTTACTGAATCAGCTCTGAAGTCTTTGGACTAGTATAAGAGAGAGACTGTGGTACCTCAAGGAGGTGGGACATTAAGGATTGGGCATGCTCCAATCTTGGCTCAGCATGGACCAGAGATGGCAGCTGATAGGATTCCATTTCCTTTAAGAGGCGATAATGTGGTAGGACTAGTTCTGGGACTGAGGAGCAGTTCTATAACACCACCCTTGGCTCTGCCCCATGGGCGGCATGTTCCTGCATATGGGTCCTTGAGGCAAGCAAGTGCTGCAAGAAGAAGAGCTTAAGGCAGCAAAAAAAGCTTCACTTCTAAAGGAGTCCCAGGCCCTTGCAGGAGAGGCTTTACTGAAAAGAAACAGGATTCAAGAGTATAGCACATATGTGACTTGAGGGGTAAGCTGTGAGCACTTGATTCAAGGATATCAGTTTTTGACATGGCCACAGTTTGTCAATGGACTACACAACATTGCATACTTATTTCATGTTGGTCCTTCTGAATTGTTTCATGCTATGCTGACTGTTGAAGTGGAGAGGAAACTAAGCCTTGAGTGGGTAAAATTTCATCAAAAATATTTTCACATATTGCCTAACCTGGGAACCTTCTTAGCTGATGCATATTGAGGACAATACAACTCTATACTCATAAGTCTTCAACACTGGTCTATGAAAAGAGCTTTATCAAAACATTGCAACCAAGAGATGCTTAGCCTATGCAAAATTCCTGCACAAACTGGATGTTTAGAATGATCACTCATGGATCTCTTGTAATTTACTTGACAAGCAATATAGTGATCTTTGGCATCATAAATTTGAGTTATTCTTGTTAGCCTCTTTTCTTGCAGCATTTTGAACCCCGTGTTCAGCAGCTATTGCATGAACTCTACGACATTTCTGGTGAACCCGACGTGAAAGTGCTGCGTCAATTTTCAGCAAGATGGGAGACTCGCAAGAAGAGATGACAGATGAGAATGTTATGAAGCATCTATTTCAGTCATTTACAACCTATATGAAGCAGCAAGCTCACGGAAACGTGATAGTGATGCCTTGAAAGTTGTCCAACAAGAGATGAAGTAGTTCAACGGCCAACAAGTTTCAACTTACCTGCATTTGTATAAAGAATAGATGAAGTTTTTTGGGGTTTCTCAAAATGTTTGGAGCCGCTACTTCTTGCGGATCGTGGTTCGTGTGCTTGAAGTCTGAATTTCAGAAATTCAAGGAACACATGCTGGTTGGACAGAGTTTAAGAAGGCATTAAAAGATGAATATTTCTTGGAGGATACAGGTCTTATGAACCGCATGAATTTCTTAGCATGGGTTTTTATGCCTAATAAGGGACTTTCAGTTACCGCCCTTCTGCGAGAGTTTGAGAGCCACTATGATCAGTTGGATGGAACTGAGTAGCAAGCTTTGGAGATGTAGAAAGTGGAATTATTTTTACAAGCTGCTGATGCCGATTTACAGGAAAAGTTGGATGATCTTTTGGAAGATCAAGCTACCGATTTAGGTTTAAAGACCGAGTGGAGACATGTCATTGATGCTGTGAATGCACTTGTTAAGAAGCAGCGCACGAGGGTACGATTGCATCGTAATATAGGATCTACTTTTGAAAAATCCTTGGAGACCTCTACTTCTACCCCTGCAGCAAGTTCTATGCCTAAGCCTACTCCTCCTGTTGTAAATCCACCAGTTCCTGCCGCTCCAGTGCCCTTATCAGTAGATGATGTTATTAAAGGCTTGGCAGATTTGACGATAGAGGCAGTCAAAGATGAAGTTGGGAAGTTAAAAGAGCAACTTATGTTAGTACCTACTGTAGCACCTGCTCCAGTGACTGCTTTTCCAGCTGGCCAAAGAAAAGGGAGACGATGTATTTGGTGTGATAGTACAGAGCACCAACACTGCAGAGATTGTGATGCTTTTCAGGAAGCGCGTAAGAAGAACGTAGTGTTTTGGGGACTAGATGGGAAGATATGGCTGACAGAGACTGGTGCTCCTCTTGACACAAACTTTGGTAAGGGAGGCATGAAGAAGCTCATTGATGATATGGCTGCACGATCAGCTTATGTGAGTGTTAGAGGAGATGCTTCAGCTTATGGAGTCTAGCTTGAGCAGAAATCAGATGGAGACTCTGCCTTATGGTCCTCTGCCTTGGAGATAGCGAGAAGAGGAAAAGTTTAGGCATCCACTATGACTTGTGTGGGCTCCAGCATCTAAGGAGAAACGGGATGGGATTCTCCTGTTGACAGGTATTCTATTTTTGCTTATATGACGAAAACACAAGGTTTAGATGCCATGGTTGAGGAAAAGAGAAGAAGAGATGAGGAGGGTCTCAGCACCTCCAAAAAGACTAGAGGGGGTGACTTTGTTTCACCGCCTGTTACAGCTCCACCTATGACGAGTTTTCCAGCACAATCAAGTCCTGAACAACCTATGGCAGACAAACAGATGAAAGAAAAGAGACAACCAAGAAAGGAGCCAGGATTCAAGCTCTTGTCAGACCTTGATATGCAGACGGATATGAGTAAGATTTTTCATGAAAGAAATTTGAATAGTGAAGTCACTTTTACTATTGGAGAAGCTCTTGGGATTGCTAGAAGAGAAACACAGGATTAGATGCAGAATCTTTTGTGGAGGAAATGACATGCAATGGAAGGACCTGCTTTACAGGGGTTATGGCATGGAGCTCTTGGAGAAGAGCATGATGATGCAGTGATGGTTGAGAATGCTTCTGTCAATCCGCAGTTGGAGAAAATAGTTCACCCTATGCAGTATGAAGATGATGATACCCCTATCCTCATTCCTCGCAGCCATTTTTCACGTAGTCATTGGGCTAGAGCAACCACTGAGACGGTGGTAAGGATTGGAGAAAAACAAATTCCTTTGGTTGCTTTAGTCGATCATGGTTCCGAGATTAATCTTATTGGTCGAGGTGTTTATGAGAGTGGCAAGTGGCCTATGGATGCAGAGCATGGCTAGCACATGAGAGTAGCCAATAATACTTCTGGTGATATGTATGCTGCTTGTCCGAGCATCAGAATTTCTATTGGTAATGTTAAAGAGGATTATCATTGCTTTGTTCAGGATTCTTGCTCTTATTCGATTATTCTTGGACAGCCTTTCATTACAAAAGCAAGAATGGAGACGAAAGTGATGGATGACAACTCAGCCTATGCACGGATACACAGTAAGGATGGTATGCGAGCTATTCAGTTTATGACTGTTGGAGTAAATCATCCGAGAAACAGGGACTCCTTGCGTGAGGCACCACTACCTGTGAAGGAGTTGGATTTTCATTAGGTACCACTGTCTTGCGAGACGCCAGTGGTACGGAGCGAAGAAAAGAGGAGATCTCGCCTCCTGGCAGCCAG
Organism: Lygodium microphyllum; assembly: GCF_053477565.2. NCBI lineage: Eukaryota > Viridiplantae > Streptophyta > Polypodiopsida > Schizaeales > Lygodiaceae > Lygodium > Lygodium microphyllum. The sequence continues at coordinate 73,373,867 of NC_141151.1, read as the reverse complement.
TCTTTCTCCACTAATTTTGTTGGTTTTTCTTCAGATAGTTCAGTGAGTTATCAGAAAATTTCAGATTTGTCTAGAGCTGCCAGGCAGTACATTGGTCATAAGGAGAAAGAGTTGAAGACTACAGGTATTTTGCAAGCAGAAGAGCATGTGGATGGGCTGTATGAAGGAATGTCTTATGCAGATACATTGTCTGAGATGGGAAATATGCTGAAATTTGATGTATGTAAGGGTTCAAGGATCATGCCTGTGCAAACCTTGGATATGTATCGGGAAATTTCTGATTTTATGTTGAAAACAAAGTCAGAGGCTGAGAAAACTCAGCAAACTGAATCTATGGTCGATCATGATCAGCTTTCAGAGTTGCAGAGGGCTGAAACCTTTCAGCCACAGCAGAGTTAAATGCTGAAAAAATTCAGCATATAGAGTATGAGGCTGCATCATGGCAGTCCATAGAGCAGAGGGCTGAAATCATTCAGCCAACAGAGTTTAATGCTGAAAAATTTTAGCATACAGAGTTTTAGACTGCAGCCATGCAGTCCATAGAGCAAAGGGCTGAAATCTTTCAGCCAACAGAGTTGAGAGTTGCTGAAAATTTACAGAAATTGCAGCAAAGAAAAGAGTGCCTGACTGATGTCAAGGTTGACACGAAGTATAAAACAGCTGATAAGAAGGTTAAGCCGGTTGCAGGGCCGCTTCCTCCTGATAGTGATGAGCAGATAGAAAAAGCTATGAAGCAGCCTATGTTGAGAGATCCTGTAAATATTGGACATAAATTTACAGCTGAAACTCTTGCAGAATTGAAGATTGGAAATGATGATTTCTTGCTTCCAGTGGAAAAAGAATGTTTTAGAGAGATGCTTGGACATCATGGCAAGGCATTTGCTTTCTTTCCTCATGAAATTGGCTGCATTAGTCCTGAATTGGTTGCGCCTATGGTCATCTTCACTGTCCCTCATGTGCCATGGAATATACGTCCTATACCTATGCCTAGATCACACTTGCCAAAGCTGATAGAGTTGCTGAATGAGAAGATTAAGATGGGGATTTTGGAACCCTCTTCTGCGCCCTATTCTAATAGGTGGTTTATTGTACCAAAGAAGAATGGAACCTTGAGATTTATTCAAGATATGCAGCCCATGAATAGAGTGACAATCAGGAATGTGGGAACAGGTCCAGTTGTGGATGAGTTTGCTGGGGCTTTTGCAGGACGAGAGCCATCTATTCCCTAGGTGACTTGTATTTTGGTTATGACCAGTTTTAGCTTGCCTTGGAAAGCAGGGATATTACCACTATGCGGACACCTATTGGTCTTGTAAGGATGTGTACCTTGCCTCAAGGTGCTAGCAACTCAGTTGCTCATATGATGAATGCTATGCATAGAGTTCTGCGAGACTATATTCCGCAGTATGCCATGCCTTTCCTAGATGATGTGCCTATTAAGGGTTGTGCAGAAGAAGAAAAGAATGAGAGTCTTGATTTGCAAGGATGTAGACAGTTTGTGGTTGAACACTTGGTTGCTTCTGAGCAAATATTGACACGATTAGAGGAGGTGAATTTGACTCTTTCAGGGCTGAAATCTGTCTTTGGTGTTAATGAAGTTATCATAGTTGGGCATATGGTTGGTTATTATGGCAGAAAGCCTTCACCTGCAAAGGTGGATGCCATAAGCAGGATTGCATAGTATTGCTCGACTACTTCAAAGGTGCGGAGATTTGTGGAAGCTTGTGTATTTTACATGATTTGGATTCCTCATTTTGCTCACATAGCAGATGTTCTCTATTAGCTGCTTCGAAAGGGGCATAAATTTCATTGGGATGAGAAACATTCAAAAGCCATGCGTAAACTCAAGAAGCTGTTGCAGTCAGCTCCTACTCTTCGCAAGGCGGATTATCACTGTGGACAGCCAATCATGTTGACAGTTGATACCAGCCCTATTGGCATAGGATGGGTAGTGGGATAGGATGATGCTGATGGGAATAGATATGCAATCTCTTTTGGAGCTAAAGTTCTCAATGAGCGGCAGAGGAGATATCCGCAGATTAAAAGAGAGTTGTGGGGAGTAGTCATTGCACTGAAGTGTGATAAAGGGTATTGTATTGGTGCTTCAGTTGTTGTGGAAACAGATTTCTTGCCTTTGCTTGGCATGATTACTAGCTGTTCGACTCCAGATATAGCGATGCTTCGGTGGATTGCCTACATCAAATCATTGAATCCAGAATTTTGACACATAGCAGGAAAAGATAATCCAATTGCTGACATGCTGTCGAGAGTGACATATGAGGATGAGGAGTCAATGCTTGCAGAAGATGATGAGACAGAGTTTGCAGCTTTTGTCCTTGTTCATGATTGTCATGTATCTACTATTGAAGCCTTTACTAAAGAACTCTATGTTGACGAGTGGCTGCAAATTGGTCAGTATCTGAGTTCATTGACTCGAAGAGCTGATTGGACAGATGATGTATTCAGGAAAATCAAAAGAAAGGGTTATGGGTATTTCTTGAAAGATGGTTTTCTTTGGAAGCACCCAAAGAAGAGAGGCGGCCTACCCTTGAGAGTAGTTTGTGAGGCAGCGATGCAGATACAGATTATGCGAGAGTTTCATGAGAGTTCTTGGTCTGGACATAGAAGTGTGTGGGCTACCTATGAGAAAATCAAAGAAAGATACTGGTGGAAAGGGATGTATAAAGATGTTTCCCACTTTGTGGAGACTTGCAGGGACTGTCAGCTTTACTCTTTAGTGCGACATCGTGATGAGTTGCATTCGACCTATCCGCTATGTATGCATTATAAATGGGTGGTTGACTTGGTTACTTTGCCAGTGGGGCTTTGGCAGATGAGATATCTTATCTTGGCCAGGGAGGATCTTACAAACTATGTTGAAGGCAGATCTTTGCGGACGAAGACCACTACTACAGTATGCAAATTCTTGTTGGAAGAAATATTTTGCAGGTATGGATGTATAGGCAATATTACTTCTGATGGTGGAGAGCTAGATGTAGATGAAGCTAGAGAATTTTTCTCACGGCTTGGGATTAAGTTGGCTCTTACTACTGCCTATAATCTAGAGGGGAATGGCAAGATCGAAAGAGGACATCCGCCGATAGTTAAGGCATTGGCAAAAGCTTGTAGAGGTCGGATTGGGGATTGCAGGCATCACCAACTCTTTTTTAAGGAGAAGAAGTGCTCTTTCATGTAGAAGGACAGAAGATGTGCAGCTAGTAGTTGATTGTTTGAAGGCAACCTGACTCAGAAACAAGGATAGGTTTGATTTGAGGCATCGCTTGCGGCCTAGAGCCAAAAAAGAGGGAGATTGGGTTCTAGTCTACGACAGTAGCCTAGAGAATCAGCATAGTAGCATGAGAAAAATGGTTCAAAGATGGTTTGGACCATATGAGGTGAAACAGGTTTTTGACAATGCTACCTTTGAGTTGGCTGAATTGGATGGGATGGTATTGAGGGTGCCCATTGCTGGAAAACAAATGAAGATTTTCAAGAGAAGAGAATATGAAGAGTATGCACTTGAAGCATTGGAAGAAGAAGAGCAGTCAAAAGAAATTCTAGCAGAAGAAGCATAAAATATGGATGATGAAGCTGATGGAGAAACAGGTCTATCAGAAACTGATGAAGGACTGGACCTGTTTGTGGACTTAGATGATCCTGGAAAGTTGGCTCATACGGAGGATGCGCAGGTTTAGAGGGGGTGGATGTCGTGCTGCTGCGCATCCGAGCCGTAAACACCTCCATTTTTGTTGTGCATTTATGTTATCTTTTCGCGTGTGTTTCATTGTGTTTGATTGTTACATTATCTTTCCGTCCTTTTCAATACCCGCATCCAATGTACATACTCCACTTATGTGTTTGTGTTTGTGTGCGTTTCAGTTTGTGTGCATGTTGTGTGTGTGCTACAAAAATATGAAAAACTGATGCCAAAGAATAATATTATGCTGTCAATTTCAATGATGAATTCCAAGAAAAGTGCAGGATACCGTGGAATCAAAGGAAGCTTACCTTTAAACTATGAAGATAAAGGTTGCACGTGAACAAGGCCAATGTAACATGCGGGATAAATCATTCTTGAAGAAGAACATAGCCATGGGTTATGTAAGTTCAGGGAATCATAAGAATGGCATAAAATTGAAAGTTTCAGTCAGAGGCAAGATAAATGATGCTGTTGTTACAAAGATGCCATTTGTGGGGTTGGTCTAATAGCCACAGGGGCTCCTCCACGTGGTCACTCAAAGATACTGGATGCTTCAGAGAAGGTTGTTGGAGAAGTTACCAGCGGAGTTTTTAGTCCTTGCTAATAGGAGCAACTAAATTTGTTGGCCCTTTTTGCTTTGTGACATAACAAACTCCTCATCTTCTAGAGAAGAACCAGAACTAGGTTGCAATAGTCTGCTATTAGATAAGCTTTTCGATTGCTTTGGTGTAGTGACAACAGGATGTGAACCAGATTGCTTTGGGTTAGGCTTCCTGTTTCAAAAAACTGCCCAAAGGAACATAAAATTGTTCCAACATTGAGATCCAGGAGGCAGTAAGTTGTAGGGAAAGATCAAAAGCTTCGCATCCTCAATATAGCCTTTCCGAAGCTATGTTGAGATTGGGGCGCATTGCTATAACGAATTATGGTCCAAGCTATGAAAAGCTGGTGGCCATTGTTGATATCTGCAGACTAGAACAGGGCTCTAGTGGAGGCCCCAGACATGGTGCGTGGAGCTATGAACTTCAAGCGGCTATCACTCACATTGATTTAAAAGAGATTGACATTCTGAGAATGCCGAAAGAAAAAAAGAAAACAGTTGACAGAAGCGATTGAGACTGCAGACGATCGAGATGAGAAACTTGATGAGAATGAGAGATGATCGAGGGGGAAGATGGAGGCTTTTGGATGCCAAGGGACAGGTGTGACGCCTTCGTTTTGGGGCCGCTATCTCTCTTCTGGATTCTGCTGCCATTGTTGAGGGCCGGAGCTTATGGAGAAGAGGACAGGATCAAAGAGCTGGATGGAAGAGGACGACACACTGAAGGTGACATCAGGAAGAGCAACTTAGACTTGGACTGCTTGAGAGAAGGGAAGCAGGTTACAGGGACTCGCATAGGTTGCTTTCTGAAGCTTCACGAGTTGAAGGACTTCCTGTCTTTCTGCTTTCTCAGTGGATAGGGCTGGACATGCCTCTCTTCTTCCACGCAAGCGTCCATATCAACCTGATATCGTAGAGCGAGTGCCAATTGGAGCATTGGAGAGGCAGGGGCCCGCCCTCGCTTAGTGGAGGGAGCTGGTCAAATCCATCTTCCCCAAATCAAAACTCTTCAAGGTTGGGCCAATCCAACAGGGCTCCTAGAACAGGGTCGTATCGATGAGGTGGATCAGTTGGCATTGAAGTACCTGCAGCGAGCCGATCCTAGGGTTACTGAATCAGCTCTGAAGTCTTTGGATCAGTATAAGAGAGAGGTTTTGGTACCTCAGCGAGGTGGGCCATTAAGGATTGGGCATGCTCCAATCTTGGCTCAGCATGGACCAGAGATGGCAGCTGATAGGATTCCATTTCCTTTAAGAGGCGATAATGTGGCAGGACTAGTTCCGGGACTGAGGAGCAGTGCTATAACACCACCCTTGGCTCTGCCCCATGGGTGGCGTGTTCCTGCATATGGGTCCTTGAGGCAAGCAAGTGCTGCAAGAAGAAGAGCTTAAGGCAGCAAAAAAAGCTTCACTTCTAAAGGAGTCCCAGGCCCTTGCAGGAGAGGCTTTACTGAAAAGAAACAGGATTCAAGAGTATAGCACATATGTGACTTGAGGGGTAAGCTGTGAGCACTTGATTCAAGGATATCAGTTTTTGACATGGCCACAGTTTGTCAATGGACTACACAACATTGCATACTTATTTCATGTTGGTCCCTCTGAATTGTTTCATGCTATACTGACTGTTGAAGTGGAGAGGAAACTGAGCCTTGAGTGGGTAAAATTTCATCAAAAATATTTTCACATATTGCCTAACCTGGGAACCTTCTTAGTTGATGCATATTGAGGACAATACAACTCTATACTCATAAGTCTTCAACACTGGTTTATGAAAAGAGCTTTATCAAAACATTGCAGCCGAGAGATGCTTAGCCTATGCAAAATTCCTGCACAAACTGGATGTTCAGAATGATCACTCATGGGTCTCTTGTAATTTACTTGACAAGCAATATAGTGATCTTTGGCATCATAAATTTGAGTTATTCTTGTTAGCCTCT